>NC_056750.1:494767823-494940323 GCF_019279795.1 Protopterus annectens
GAGATGGCATATTTAATTAGGTGGGAGGGGGCATAGCCTCCCACTTGGGGGGGGGCAAAGGGATGGGTTTTGTGCTTCAGTTTTAGTGTGTTTGTGGAGTTGGGTGAGCGGTTACTTACTCGTAGAGACCTGTCGGTGTTCCGAGCGGTCGGTCTTCTGGAGTTTCAGGTTTTTCATCTTGGTCTTTTGAAACTCGGGAAAATGGGATTTCGATCTACTGAATACATATATATATATATATATATATATATATATATATATATATATATACACACACACACACACACAAAACTCATATATACATTCCATATATATATATATATATATATATATTTTTTTTTATATATTTATCATAGGATCATAGGAGATTACTAGGCTATCAACCCAGGTGTCATTTTAAGCCTAGTCGTTTCATCCCACTGTAATACCATAGAAATGCTAGTCAATACCCAAGAGTACATTTAGTGATGACCGCCCATGTCCAGGAAGATTGTGGGCTCCATACCCTGTAAGAATTTATGGTGCCCCATACACTTGACCAGGTTCCTCTTGAACAGTGCCATAGATATGCTCTGTTTCACATGAATTTTTAGCCTGTTCCAAAGATGCAGCAGTTGCTGGGAGATATATCTGTCCCTCCAGCATGTCCTATTCAAGTCACAGGCCATATTTAGTTCCCTGGAACAGGTAGCCCTAGTCCTGTTTGATTTACAGACATGCAGCAAGTTCATTACGTTTGGGTCTTGGATTGCTCTGTATGTCAGGCATAAGTCTACCGTAAGAAGTCTATATGATATGGAGTATAGTGACAAGGAATTTAGTTGGTCTGTATAAAGCACATGCTGGAGCCCCTTGACCATCTTTGTGAGAAACCTCTGAGGTCTCTCTAATTGCTGCAGGACCTTAGTACGGTACATGCCAAACAAGGCGTTTTACTAAATAATGGGCAGGATAAGTGCCGAGTATAGGGAGGTTATTAACTTTTTTTGCTCTTGAAGAAATGCCTTTAATAAATCAAGTGTTTCACTCAGAAAGCTATCCCCACTACAGCACACACATGATGGTCAAAGTTAAGGTCGCAGTCAACTTGTGCTCCAGGTCCCTCACCACTTCACAGGTACTTAGGGTATTGCTGTTGATCTGATAGTGTGAGGTGACAATGTTTGTGCCGAGGGGAATGGTGATGCATTTCTTTGCTTGATTTAATTTTTCTAGTTGAAGGTAAGTTACTTACATTTATATGCTACAGAGTACATTTATACTGCACACTTCTCATTCCTAAAGTAATACCTGTTGTTGATCTTATACCACTGAACATTTTCGCTCAGAAGTTGGGTCCTCTTAAAAATAAAAGGTGTCCCAGAAATAATGCATTTTTATCTTTCATATGTAGTAATACACAGAAAAGTCATTTTAATAACTGTTCAGTTTTATTACAACATATAGCAAGGGAAGGGGGAGGCACCGTGGCTTGTCCCCTGCATATGACACTAAGTTTGGGCTCAAACTCCACTCACGATCTCCTGAACTAAATCTTGTGCTTTTGCCACATAAAATGTGTGTCTGTCACTGCCTGAACCAAAGATACTGTATTTCTCAGAAGATGCACTACTTGCATGCAACCACAATTACTCCTGATGACTCCCCACAATAAAAACTTAGCTGTTGCAAAGAGCAGTTTACGTGCAAGTTACCATCCTATGGCTCAATGGCTCTTAATGTGCTACACTTCTATATCACACACCTATAAATTCAACATTGCTAAACTTGTACTTCAAGTTGAACAGAGCCTGCAGAGTAACTCTAAACTCTTTTAACACCCAGTATTTTATGAAGCTACTGTGCACAGAAAGTTTCTAAATAGGTACAACTCAAAGGCTTGTAAAATATCTCACCAAACCAAATTACATGTCAAAATGGAAACTATCAACTTTAACCAAAAAATGAGAGTATTTTAGCATACAGGGGGAGGCTTCCCTGCATCCACACAACCTCACTAAATCTAATAAGCTAAGAATGTTAAGGCCAATTGTCTCAGACTAAGTGATAGCTTATTAAACTTCCAAGCCCCTCCAAACCCAGATGACACCGAGGCCTACTCTGAGCTATACACAAAAGCACTGTACAACCACATTCATAGCTGCATAGAGGAGGCAGTACCTGTCCATGTCAAACTTATGATTACTAGTAAAAATGAAACTAAACCACCTTGGTGGACCCCCTAGCATAAACAGGCCTTTCAACAAAAGGAAAAAAATCCTCTCCAAAGCCAAGAAGGCATAAACTAATAAATTAGAGAGCTGGTCAAACCTGCCTTCCAGGTGAAAAAAACCATAAGGTTTTCTTTAATTATGTTGAAAACCTCAAGGGAAACACTCAGGGATGTGCCGAGTTAATCATGAATGGCAACACTTACACCTAACCTGAAACTGCAGCAAATCTACTGGCCAACAAGTTCAGTTCAAACTTTTCCCCCTAGTCACCTCCTACTACATTATGAGGGAATAGGTCCTTACTGCACTCGCTAAAGCCAAAAACATAGCCTCCATAAGTCCCAACAACATTTCAGAACACTTCTGAAAGAGATTAAAACAGAATCTGTCAGGGCCACTAAAAACCCTCTTTAACCACACCCTCCTAATGGGCTTTGGCCCAGAGGAATGGAAGACTGTAACAATCATCCATCTGCCCAAGGGAGGCCCCTCAACTGACCCAGGGAACTACAGACCCATAAGCTTGACCAGTCTTATCTGCACAGCCATGAAGAGAATTTTCATGGACCTGATCAATAATGATATAGTAACCCTCCAAAAACTGTACTAGACCCAATATGGGTTGTCAAAGGGAGGTATTGTCTGCTCAATCTGGTGGACTTCTTTGAGAAAGTCACCAAGACCGTGGATGAAGGTGAAATGGTACACACCACTTATCTAGACCTGGCCAAAGTTTTTGACACAATCTCCCATTCAGGGATCATAGATAAACTTACTGAGTTAGGCATAACCCCCTGCATCAATAGCTGGACACAATGTTGTCCAGCTAGGTGAATCCACTTCCAATCCAAAACTGTTACTAGCTGTGTCCCACAGGCCTCAGTGATGGAACCCCTCCTGTTTGGTATATACTTCTCTGAAGTGAAAGCCAATGTTGGGGGCCTCTGGCTTAGCAAGTTCACTGACAACTGTAAGCTGGGAGCAATCATTGAATCCCCAAATGATGCTTACATCTAACAAACAGGCCTAAAAATGACAAATGTCTGGTGTGGAAACCATGGTCTGAGACTAAATGCTAAAAAATGCATAATCATACCCTTCAGTAAAACAGATATCCCTACAAATTATAACATTGATAGCACACTGCTAAACGTAGACCCAGTGGTAAGGGACCTTGGAACACAGACAGATAGTAACCTAAACTTTGACCACCAGGTAGCTACAGTAATGAGGAAATCCTCCTGTGTGCTCACCTTATAAGTAAAAGCATGCAGCATCAAGACCAAAGGAAGTGCCAGTGTACTCGGCCAACAACAATGCTCCCTTGTGCAAGTACCTAGCCCAGGTGTCCGCAACCTTCACTATCAAGAGAGCCATTTTGGCCTTTCTCCTACCAAATAAAATTCATCTGGAGCCACAAAATATATTTGACCCATAAAATGAAGATAACATAGCATATTAAGTTTTATATATAATTATTATACTATATATAAAAGAACTAAGTTTACAAGAGCAATATTTAAAATCCGTCCCTATTTTTGTTCCTTTCTTGAGATTTTTATTGGGATCGCTCGATTGCTGTCAGTGTGTGTGCAATCACATGCATGTGTGTGTGTGTGTGTGTGTGTGTGTGTGTGTGTGTGTGTGTGTGTGTGTGTGTCTGTGTGTCTGTGGCATACCTTTCATGCTCTTAGAGCAAGAAATCTGGACAAAGCCATAAATAATGGGGAGACAAAGGCCCAAAAATAGGGACACGTATTAAATATTGCTCTTACAAAATTAGTAAGTGGATAGAAGAGGTTTTGTATTAGCATGAATTTTCTGAAGGGCATGAAGTCTGAAGCTCAAATGTATTACTATATTTTCTGACTTCAGTCCTAAATAATTTGCCAGTGATTTGCCAGAAAAACCACAATTTTATGAGAAACATACCAAAAATATGAGGCAAAAATCAGGACATTGTGCGAAAATCTGTACAGTTGACAGGTAACTGTGTGTGTGTGTGTGTGTGTGTGTGTGTGTGTGTGTGTGTGTGTGCGTGTGTGTGTGTGTAAAATGCATGTTAATAGACACAGCATTATTCAGGCAAGTTTCTGAGTTTATAAGAGCAATATTTCAAATCTTTACCTATTTTTCTTCCTTTGTTCCCCCTTTATTTGTGGCTCTGTCCAGATTTCTTGTGGTTAAGAGTTTTAGAGATATGATGGAGAGGTACGGAAACCTTTCAGCAGATGGTGATGCTGTAAAGAATTGCTTGACCACTCTCAGTGTGTCTGTTGAATGTGTGGTAAAAGAAACCATGTTATTCTAGCAAGTTTTTAAGTTTAGAAGAGCAATATTTAAATCCATCACTAGTGTGTTGTGTGGCAGAGTGGCCATTATTTTTCAAGGTTACAGGGAGCCACTGCGAAGGGGTGGAAGAGCTGCATGTGGCCCACACGTTGCAGACCCCTGACCTAGCCAGACACCTACACCAGTTGGAGCAGCCCCTGAAGTTTCCTCACTAAAAATATACAAAGTTTAAGACTTATCTTATGCAGACCGACTAAAGGCCATAACCCTTTACTCCATCTCATATCGTTAACTGAGAGGGGATTTATGCCTGACCTACAAGGCATTCTCTGATCCCGCCCTGATGAAAATATTACATATTCACAAAAAAAAAAAATTATAAAAGGTTAATGTGCTCCATGGACCTGAACCTTATTTGTAACTCTAACAGAGCTTGCTGGAGAGACAGATTCATATCCCAAAGGCTACCTCGTCTATGGAATAAACTTCCCATCTTCGGAAAACAAAGCGCATCCCGGGGATCACTTCAGTGGCCTTGCTTGACAGGAGCACTGGAAATTAACTTTGGGCGGCATGATGCCAGGGAATCATCTTGGGCTAGGCTTATATAGCATCCAGGGCCATTAGCCTAGTACACACCTATGAACCTATGAACTCTCTTCAAAAAGAATTTGGATAAATGGATAGGGAACCATAAATTCACTCCTGGGGTACTGCCCATATCCCTTATGTACAGAGGCAGTCTATAAAATGACTCAGGGCTTCAACACACAAAGACCCACTACTCTGATACTACCACATTCCATATCTGGGGGATTAAGATATAATAGTGTCATGTGCTGTGCATTTTTCCTAGGCTTGTAATGGCTTGTACCTTTAGCCTAGTAATCACCTATGATTAATTCTGACATCATACAACCTTTCACCGAAGTTCTAATGGTGTAATAAAATATGGATTTTCCTAATGCCTAATGAATAACCTCATTTAAAGGGAGAAATAAGCCTAATAAGCTGATTTACTGTAAAAAAAGAAAACGCAATTAATGTTACAGTGCAGACCAAAGCTCTCAACCAATCATGGACAAATTTCAACAGAATAAGTGACAAATCCGGGAAAAAAACAGGGACACTTAAAATATTACTAGTAACTTGAGACATTGACAGGAAAAGAAAATGTGAATTAATAAACATTTTCAGAACTAAAAGTCCATAACTTCAAATTTCCACCAAAAGTCACCAGTTTTAGGAGGGATTAATAAAGACATTGCTGCAATCAGAGTCAAAATCAGGGACATTTGAGAGGTATGATGCAGACTCTGACCAGAAAAGTCTGTAACATAAGCCTATGAGATATAAAGTACTACGAAACACATATGCTTTTCATGTACGACTGGTATAATACCAGTATTAGGCTATATCATACCTACCATAAGAGAAGAAAGCCGCTGCTTATATCACCTCCTTAATAAACAGTAAAATACTACAAACATCATATGTGTGTATGCGTGTGTGTGTGTGTGAGTGTGTGTGTGTGTGTGTGTGTGTGTGTGTGTGTGTGTGTGTGTGTGTGTATATATATATATATATATATATATATATATATATATATATCAGTATACTGTAGCATAATTAGCAGATTCACCCACTGAACATAATCACTGGATTAACATTAGTGAAATATACAAATAAAATTCTCGGTACTTCTCTGGCATATTCTAGCTAAGCAATCATACACCGTGCAATATTTTTTTCTGGAAGGTTTAATAAACCATCAATGTGTCTCAAAACAGACTATTTCTAACCAGATAACTTATAGAATGACCTTGGGAAACTCCCCATGGAACTTTTTGTTAGAGTTCTTCTTATGGTAAAGCCTTACTTTGAAAAAACAAAACAAAGCAGCCTGTGGAGCTTCTCACTTTAAAATCTTGAACACCATGCTTTCAATGCCTTACATAACACATTCCATAGATCTACATAGTACATTTCTTAGTTTGACTTGAAGACTTCCTTAGATTTGTACCTCATATTCTGTAAATTTCACACACTTAGTTATTCTACAGTCTTTTATATACATCTAGACCTCTTGCATAAAAAATGTTGAAGAAAACTAAATATTTTGATAATTAATGCTGACGAGCAACCAGGGCTGATTATCTGCTCATACTGTGGAGTCAAGAAAGATAACTCTCTAACGTGGAAGTTTCATGCTATAAGATATTCACTCTTTTTCTGGAATTTTTGATCTTATTTTAAAATACATCATGCCTTTAGAACTGGCTTCAAAAATCAAAAGACCTATTGAGTGTACCTGCTTAATTTATATCTTCTTCTTTCGGCTTTTTCCCGGTTAGGGGTCGCCACAGCGGATCATCTGTCCACTCATGATTGGCAGTGGAGTTTTACAATGTCAAGTTGCCAGCCCGGCACCCAACCTTCCACAGAAGGCACACACACACACACACACACACACACACACACACACACACACACACACACACACACACACACACACACACACACACTCACAGACTCACACCTAGGTCCAATTTAGATTGTCCAATTCACCTACTGCATGTCTTTGGGATGTGGGAGAAAACCGGAGCACCTGGAGGAAATAAAGCTTGGATATATTTATTTCTAGCTAGATTTGAAATCATCTCTACTAAAATTCATGGCAGACAAAACAAATGGGTTCATAAATTCATTTTAATGCAGTCATTTTATTGCTGAATGGTTGTTGTGTTGACTATGACAAACAAACAAGCAAAGCATTTGTTTTGTTTTGTTTTGTAAAATTAAATCAAATAATCATGGCAATACATGGAACTTATTTATCCCAGCAGCACTATAAAACTTTTAAAACGTTAACAGTAGAACCAGCACTTTATGGCCAGGCAACAAGAAGTGATCACTGCTGCCCTTCCCAGAACTGCTATATCTGTGACATGTATAGCACTACTATAAAAACAAAAAATAGCCAAGGCTAGAGGGTACAAAAAAGAATTTAATGTAACAGTAAATGCTTTCATGGGCACACATACATCCACTTCTTCAGACCTCAGTCTGAAGAAGTGGGTGTATGATTGCCCACGAAAGTGCTTACTGTTACATTAAATTCTTTTTTGTACCTTCTAGCCTTGGCTATTTTTTTGTTTTTATAGTAGTTCTACAGTTTGTTTTATAGTAACATGTATAGCACTGTCAAAAGAAACAGCACTTGATGCAGGTTATGTGGGACACTGCAGGGAAAACAATCTCTGTCCAAACTTAGATGGCTCCATTTGAGGAATAGTAAACTATTCCATTATTTTTGAGTCGAAGAACTAGGAAGATTTTCATTTATGTATGCATTTATTTATTTATTTATCATTTGTTGACCAGGTTAATCTGCCTGGGCAACATGCCTTTTTTCACCAGAGACCCAAGGAGAAACCCTCCAGGTTACATAAAGTAATTAATGGTGAAAATTAAGTAAACTACAGCATCATACAATATAAGAGACATACAATAAAAATATCAAAGAACAAAATACAAAAAAAATAAATGGGATGAGAGAAGGATAGAAAGAGAAGTTATGGAACAAGGAGGTCAGCTAAGAATCAAATGATGCTAGGCTATAAAAGAAGGCTGGGGAGGAAGAGGAGTAAGATAGGTAGGACATCTGGTGAAAGTTTACTCGATGATGAGGGAAATTAGAATAAGTGGTCAGCAAAGGAAATAAGAAGAATTTGGGTAATGGCACAGGTGGTGATAATTCAGATGGGGTCTTTACATGAACAAATCCAAGTGTTAAGCAAAAATTCCATTAGAGCTATTTTAAATCTATTAGTGTTGTTAAGAGAGCATAAATGAAGAGGGAGTTTGTTCCAAGCAGAAAAAACTGAGTAGCTATAAAGTATTTTGCCAATGGATTTGTTGGGTTTAGAAATCTGTAGCAAGAGTTGGTCAGAGCTACGTAGGTCATGGTTTGGGATATATGGGGAGATGGACAGACTAGGGGTTGATGAAGGATGGAGTGGGCCAGGTGAAGCTGTGGCAGGAGGAACTGATGTTGAAATTCGAGCTAGTGGAGTGTTTTTATGGAACAACAATGATGTGATTGATAGGAGAAATTGCTGTCAAATCTGGCTATTTTATTGTAATTGAGTTCAAGTTTATAAGACAGGTTCTTTTGGAGGTGGGTAAATATTGGAGTGGCATATAGCAGGGTAGGGAGTAAATAAGCTTGGGCTAAGGTCAATTTGGATTCAGGGGTTAAAATGTTTTGTTCCAATACAGGAGTCCAAAGTTTTTGGTGAGTCTTTTTGATACAGCTATTGATGTGGATGTCAAACTTGAGTTCATCATCTATGACCCCTAGGAATTTAGTATGAAATTCAGCTTTGTTAATAGTGTTGTTTAGAGAGGAGACAGAGAAGGTGGGTTTGAGGTGTTGGAGAGATTTAGGGAGGAAGAGTAGGAGTTTGTTTGATTTTGTAAAGGTTTAGCAGCAATTGATTGGTAGGGAGCCATTTTCAACAGAGTGCAGAGATTCTTGAGTGGTGGTGAGAAGGTGAGGTAGATTATCAGAGGTGGAGATGATAGAAGAGTCGTCAGCGTATTGTATAAAGGTGGAGTGTGGGCAGGATTGGTAGAGATTGTTAATAAAGGATGGAGCCTTGGGGAACCCTAGGTTGAACGGAGAAGAAAGGGGAGAGAGCCTTTTGACAGATTGGAGCCAATAAGATAGGTAGCTAGAGAACCAGCTGAGAGAAGAGTTGCAGAGGTTGAGATGACCTAGTTTGGAGAGAAGGAGGTTGTGGGATACAGTGACAAAGGCTTTAGAGAAATCAAGGAACAGGCAAGAGGTTAATTTGTTATTGCCAAGAGCAGTAGAAATAGAATGAGTGAAAGATATAAGAGCAGTAGTAATGCTCTGATGAGGTCTGAAACCATGTTGTATGGGGAAGAGAAGGTTCTCTTCAGTGACATATGTAAGGAGCTGTTTGTGCATACACTTTTCGAGAAGTTTAGAAATGGGTGATAGGATAGCAATGGGTTGGAAATTTGAGGGATCAGTGGAGTTTCCCCCTTTGTGTAGAGGTATGACATAAAGCTTTTTCCAAATGGCAGGGACAAGGCTACCCTTTATTGACCGGTTAACAACTTTGAGAACTGGATAGGCAATAGAAGGTGCAGCTAACTTGAGGTAGAGGGGTGGTAAGTTATCGGTAGATGGGGAACATGTTTTAAGTTTATTGAGTAGTAATCGGATATAGGAGGTGGAGACTGGTTTAATGGGGAAAGGAGTAGTATGGGAGGGCGAGAGAGGGGAGTCAGGGATAGAGTTGGAATTTGGTTTAATTAGGTTTTGTATGGAGTGATGAAAAAAGGAGTTCAACAGGGTGGCAATTTTGAAAGAGGAGGAGTTAGGGGGGTTGGGGGGTGATGAGCTACTAGGGAATAAAAGTTTGTTGATGGTGGTCCATAATTTTTTGGGGTTGGCATGAGGGTTTTTTGTTGAATAATATAAAATGTCTTTTCATCATGGTAGATTTGCTTTTTAGTTGCATTTCAGAGTTCTCTATAGAGCTGGAGATTGACAGCAGTTCTATGCTTATGTCAGGATTTCCAAGCACTGTCTCTTCTCTGCATGAGAGAGAGAGAGTATCTTTGGTCATCCAGGGGGCATAGTTGGTTTTAACCCTTATTTTTCTAACAGGGGCCCGAGAGTTAAGAATGTTGAGAAATATGGTGTTAAAGTTTTGGACAGCTTCATTGAGGGGGAGGTCAAAAAGGAAAGACCAGTTGATAGAAGAAAGAGTTTCATTAACTATATTTGCGTCAAACTTAGAAAAGTTGCTGCAGTTTTTGTATGTATGTGACTTGGATGATTGAGTGGAGTAATGCTGTATAGATATTGGAAGGTGATTACTAAGTGAGTCAGGTAGGGTAGATCCTGATCTGAAAAGCCATGGAACGCATTATCATGGAACTTATAAACAAAGACATTAGCAATCTTCAAACACTGGACCCCACCCATTTTGATTTCATAAAGGGCCGATCTTGTCTCCTCAACCTGACTGACTTCTTCAAATCAATCTCCAGAGCCATGGATGAGGGTAAGGCAGTCCACACAGTCTATCAGGACCTCGCCAAGGCCTTCAACACCATTCACCACTCTGGAATCATAGATAAACTGACTATGCTGGCCATTAATCCCTATATCACTCGATGGGCTGCCAACTGGCTTACTGACAGAACCCACACTGTAAAAGTAGCCGACTCAAAATCCAGCTCCAGACAAGTGACAAGCAGAGTACCTCAGGGTTCAGCCCTGGGGCTGCTCTTGTTTGGCATCTACTTCTCTGAAATAGAGGCCAGCACTATGGGATTCTGGCTAACAAAGTTCGCAGATGCCTGCAAACTGGGAGCCATTATTGAATCCCCAAATTATGTGGATATTCTACAAAAGGGCCTTACAGAAACAGATGCTTGGTGCCAGAGCCATGGGCTCAAGCTCAATGCCAAGAAATGCATAGTTATCCCCTTTGGGAAAAAAACATGCACCTATGAATTTACCACATAAGTGGCAGTACAATAAACACTGGAAGTGTGATAAGGGACTTAGGGACACAGGTAGACAGTGGTCTCACCTTCGATAACCACATAGCCACAACAGTCAGGAAATCCTTCTATGTGGCACACCTCATCACTAAGGGCTTTTCATCCAGAAAAAAGGAGATCATTGCCCCACTGTACTCATCCCTCATTACTATCTGAAACAACTGTGAAGGCCACAGAAATACCTCACTAAAAGAATCACAGGCCTAAAGCAGATGCCCTATGTTGACCATCTAAAAAAACTCCAGCTATACTCTGTCGCATATCTCCTACTCAGAGGCAATCTATGCTTAACATACAAGGCCATGTCAAACCCAGTGCTGTTGGACATGCTACACTTAAAGAAATCCCAATCCCTCAGAGCTACATGCTCCAGGGATCTAAACCTGGGCATCACAATGAACAAAACATGCTGGAGGGATAGGTTTGTGATCCAGAGACTTCTCATACTCTGGAATAGACTGCTCATACATGTCAAGCTGAGCACCTCTCTGGCCCTCTTCAAAAGGAACCTTGACGATTGGATGGGAGATAGGAAATTCACCCTGGGGATCACATCAGTCACCCTGCTAGACAGGGGACCAGGGAAGTAAATATTCTGGGAAGAAATAGCCAGGGAATTGTTATGGCTAGGCTTGTACTAGCCCTAGGGCCAATAGCCTAGTACCAACCTATGAACCTAGTAAAGATTGGGGTGAGTTGAAAGAATCCAGCCAAGAGTGGAGCTGGTATTAGACTGTTGATTAATACAAGTGGGATAAGTAATTAGTTGAGAGAAATTATAAAGGTTAATGCATAAGGAGGGAGAGGTAGAAGACAGCATATTCCAGTCTATGTTGACATCACCAAGAATAATGGTTTCATAAGAGATAGTCTGAGAGATCCAGGCTAGAAAAAGTTCAAGGTTAGGGATGTTGTTACCAGGAACTATGTATATAGAGGCAATGGCAAGTTTTTATGATTGTTTAAATTACAGTTGGCAATAAGAATTTCAGCAGGGTGAAAGCTGGGTGGGGGTGAGAGGAAGGGGGTGAAGGAAGAGATATTCAGAGTAAAGTATAGCCACTCCTCCACCTTTTTTTCTAGGTCTATCATGCCGGAAGATATAGTAACCAGGGGGTTAGGATTTCACTGTTAGATATGTAAGGTTTTAGCCAGGTTTCTGATATAGAGAAAATATCAGGGGAGTAGAGAGATATCCACAAATGGAATTCAGTTACTTTGTTAAGGATACTGCAAATATTGAGAACAAAAATTCTAAGGAAGACTTTCATATTGCAATGATTTGTGATCTGGATTCATGGCATAGCCTAAGCACGGTCAATGTTCTGCTTAGGAATTTTTGGATGTTTCTACAGGGAACTGCATTTCAAATATAGCCTGAGAATTTAATTTCATTTTATTAATACAGTCCACAGCTCATGAAAGTATTACTTATTTCCCCTTATGCTCAAAATGTCAACTCCAGACTGCAGCAAGATGTGAATGAGTCAGCAAAATGCAGCTTCTACATTTTGAGCAACCTTTATTTTCTTCATCTTGAAATAGTCTGAAAAATTTGCAACATGGTTAAATTTGTTGTTAATGTTTTCCTAAAGTTCATATCTAGTGACAGAAAATCTTACCATGGAGGTCTCTTGGTGAGGTAAAAATGTTTCCTCAAGAAAGCATCTGTATGGAACCAAATCAGATAATATACATGCAGCAAAATATAATAATAAATAAATTTCTTTGGATTTTAAAAGATTATATACTAGAAAACAGAAAAAATATGATTAACTCTTCTTTATCTCTTTAATGTCAATCACTTTTAAAAAATGTATTTATTATAAGAACCTGAAATATAAGGCATGTTTTTTTTATTATTTCCTATAGCTTCTACACAAAATAATAAATACATATGTTTTCAACTTATATAAGATGAATACATTTAAGGAAAATAATTTGATATATTGGTATCAGCTGAAGGAAGGAGAAAATTGAGATCAGCACAATATACCATTACTATATATAATTTAGACAATGGTATATTAGAAATACAGAACTGTAGATATGCAATAGAAAATAAAATTATTTCAATGTAATCTTCAATAAAAATGTCATACCAAAATTTATTGAATCCTTATTTTTTAAAACATCAGAGAATATTAGAAAAGGACTTTTATTTAAAATATATATGATTATTAAAAGTGAAACAGAATATTTTAAAAAAAGCTATTGGGATCATTTCCAAATTATAAACAATTATCCAAGTAAAGAAAATATAAAACATATGTTAACATCATCAAAGCATATTACATCTTCTATAAAGTGGAGACTGTTTACATGGAAATTTATGCATAACATTTTCATAACACCACATAGAATAGAATTAATGTATAAAGTAGCTTGTTAGAGATTTAAGACAAATGTCAAAGCAGATTGGCAATATATGTATTTTGATTGTGAAGTTATTAAACCATTTTTGGGATCATATTAATATTTTTACACTCTTTATTTAAAAACAGATTCAACCTAACCAAACAATTAATCTTATTAAACACAGAGATACTTGATTGTGTCAAGAAAATGAATTATACACTTCTCTAAAGCATCCTATCTATTGTGAGGAAAATTATCACTAAGAATTGGAAAAATTAGCAAACTCCACTGCTAAAGTAATTTATAGATATTGCAACCGATGTCTATCATTATGAACAATCAAGATGAGAACAGCTAGAATTACCACTTCATACAATACCTGGATGAAACTCATACAACTGTTAAATAAACAGCCGTAATCTGGTTAGCAATATGGATTTTTTCTTATAATGCAAGACATATAGTAGATACCTCTGCACATAGTTGTTTGTAATATGGTTTATTTTGTTTGTTTGTTTAAATATTTTAATTCTATAGATATTTCACTTGTTAAAATTTGTCATTCATCTGTTACAATCAATAAAAACATTAAAAAAATAGAATGTTTCCAAACTGTTTGATGGAGGAAACTGGCACCATACCTCATTATGTGAAAAAAAAACTGAACGTCTTTACAGAAAAAAAGCTAAAAAAAAAAAACAACAACAAAAAATAGGACCAGATTCATTAACATCTACATTAAGTGTACACACTATGTATTCAAGAACACCCCTAACACATTTTTTTTGTGTTTTCTACTCACTCAGCAATATTACACTAGTCTGCACTTTTACGAATCCCCCTCAATATTTAAGGCTGCAAGAAAATCAGTAGGCAAACTAAAATTAGGAGGAAGAAGGTGTGAGTCATGCTTATGTTATCTGTTTACTCAGAAAGCTGTACACTTAGTGTAGGCATTAATGAATCCAATGCACAATTTATTTAGCTAATAAAACTGATGCCAAAAAGGTGTGATTTAAGAGAATAAGAAACTAATGTAAATGCTAATAGTACACATAATTTACCTTATTTCAACAATAAGGTTGCAGAGTTGCAGACTATCAAGTTCAGCTTAGCACATGGCAACTACTGACAGAAGTTCACAAAAACAGAACATTTGTAAAAGAACTGTGTCCCCATTAATCAGTTTAGGATGGAGTCAAGTCTCCAAGGTAATACAGCCTCAATAAAGAGGTCATTCATTACAAAACATTGTATTTACCTTTTCATGAGACTGTTAAGCTTTGCAGTTAGAATATAAAATGGGATATGGAGGATGCAGGAATCTGATATATTTACATGGAAAAAATACACACACACACACACACACACACACACACACACACACACACACACACACACACACACACACACACACACACACACATATATATATATGTTAAAGTTATACCACACTTCTCACGGTAGTCTGTACCTTTACTCAATGAAGACACTGAGACAGTTCTGCTGTTACGACATTCATTTACCGCACATGAGGTTTACATCTAGTTTAAAAATGAAAGGTATATATACATCAAAAATGTACTTCAGCTTACAGTTTTAGGTCTGCAAGAATAGAATAATCAAAGTCTCTGATACAAAAGAAAAAGTCCCAATCTTTATAGTGTCTTTACTACCTGCATCAGCAGTTTAGAGAATTTGCCAGAATAATAAGTCTTTCCTTTCAAGCTGGTCTGCTGACAGTTTGTTTTTCATATTTTAAACATTCTGTTACTGAAGAATAACTCCTTTCATCTTTGGCCTATCTTTGCGTATCATGTTGATGAGACACAGCTGCATTCAAGAGGTCATCTTGACCTGCTTGTAGATAATAATTTTACAAAGCTGCATAGTTTATAACTGATAAAATATTTTACTTCTGATTCTTATTAACAATGAATGCCAAGCTATATGTTTTGCCAAGTTAGGTAAGTTCAAGCAGAGTGCACTCTACAAACTGAAATGCAGAACATTTATTTAAATAAATAAATAAATTATATATATATATATATATATATATATATATATATATATATATATATATATATATATAAATGCTTTTGGTAAGCCAAATTCAGTAACCTTCACTTTGACTGCTCATTGTTGATATAAAGGGAATCCTAGTATAGCAGACTAACACAGCTACTTTGGGGGAACAGGTCAGGATTTAGCATATGACTTAGTGGTTTCCAATTTAATGTGTGCAGGGAGTAGTATTTTCCTTTTCATGAAACTGTTAAGCTTTGCAGTTAGACTATAAAATGGGATATCGAGGATGCAGGAATCTGATATATTTACATGGAAAAAATACACACACACATATACACACACACACACACACACACATATATATATATATATATATATATATATATATATATATATATATATAAATGCTTTTGGTAAGCCAAATTCAGTAACCTCCACTTTGACTGCTCATTGTTTATATGAGAAGGGGAATCCTAGTATAGCAGACTAACACAGCTACTTTGGGGGAACAGGTCAGGATTTAGCATATGACTTAGTGGTTTCCAATTTAATGTGTGCAGGGAGTAGTCAAGTAGCAACTAAAATTTACCAAAACTTCTGCTGGTATCAGCAAGTTTAAAAAGTAACTCTTGTTGTTATTAAATCATTAAACTTTAATAATTAAACTCTATAAATTTTATTCTGTTAAAAACTTGTTTTTTGAAATCAGAAAGAGTTATGACCACTTCCAGGCTTCTGTAAAGGAAGGAAGGAAACATTTTTTTTGTTCTCATTGGCATACTAAAACCTCAAACATGTAATGTGGTAAGATAAAAAAGACAGAAACAACGAGTTGTAAAAACAGAAAATGTTTGGTGGTGGGGGTCTTCTGACTTTCAGAATAAAACTGCATTGTCGAACAGACCAACAATGTAAAAGACAAAGCAACTGTAGCTAGGGCTGTCTGGCATCCTGGACAATCTCCTATTTGCAACTTCAGAAACCAGAGCTCTGTTCTGACACTGTAGCAAAGATATTTGCTAAATTGCAACAAGGAACAGTTCATGAAAGACGTATGTTGAATGTCCTTATCATTAAGCAGCCACTTTTGTGATCCTGTCTGCTTCAGTGCTTTAGTTTAATGCTACACAATGGCAACACTAGTGAACTGATAGATTTACACTAAAGCAGTGACCACATCCCAATATACAGTTGTGTATAATGTGCTCTCCAGCATAGGTAATAATGGATGAAGCAAAACAACACTGCGTAATGTATCACCATACTTACTGTTCAATTCAAATAAGCAGAATCCCAGACCATTACTTGTTCATTTTTATCAGTCCATAAATAAAGAAACACCTTGACTGCAACAAAAACAGAAATCAGTATCTGTCTTTACAGACTTACTTGTGGAGGTTTTTCAAAAGTAGAGATGCAACTAAGAAAGGCAGATGAAATCATGTTTTCTATTTCCAGGTAAACTTGAATTTTGCAAAAAAAGAGATTATCCTTTTTTTAAACACCTTTATTTAATTATTACTTGTGACATATACAAACTTACTCTTATATAAAAGTAATCAAACCATATTAACAAGTTCATATTTATAAACATTATATATCCTATATATTGTTCTATACAAAACAATCAATCCAACTGTATATATTTTTTAATTCGTGCCTTCTCTTAAACCTCATTCTTCCTCCAAAACATTTTTCTGCATTTATTGTTCCTACAATTTCCATTTTTTCTATGTAATTTACTCCTACCCTTTTCAAAATATCCAGTCCCTTGTTTTTTTATCTCTGTTAAATATTCACTACTTCACCTATGGTTGGTTTAGACTTTGTTTTCCATTTTCTAGTAATTACTTTTTTGGCAGCCACTAGAATTAAATGTAACAAGGCAGTTCAAATCCTGTATCCCAACTAAAAAAAAAATGATTTTCTTAGTTTTGCTCATTTATCTCCCCAGTATTCCTCACAGAGAAATCTGCAAGGGATTTTTAAAGTCTGCCAACTCATTACACTCCAAGAATGTGTGCTCCCAGGTACCAATTTCTTCCCCATTATACCTACAACATTTGCCAACTACCTGAGGAAAAATTATTTTAGTATGCTTGGGGTATAAAAGTACCTATGCATACACTTCCAGGCAAAAAATGTAAATCTTCTAGATTTTCTTGCATATTTGAGCGCCATACATATATCCTCCCATTGTTTCTTTGTGAATTGCTTATCTAATTTCTCTTCCCAATCTTTTCTGACCTCTTCTGATTCTTATAGTGCAATGTTTAATGAACCCTACTAACTATCCTGTTTGTAAAGCAGCTTCTGTTCTAGATTTGACTAATAACTCACACTATTCAGCTCTTTCATTTAGGATACCCTTATTAATTTCTCTTCGCCTATACCCTGATATCAATTTCTGATTGGGAAAGCAATCTCTAGCCTTCAATCCAGATGTCCTCTTGGCCTCTTCCCATTCTACTTTTCCCTCTCTAATTTTAGTTGCCAATATCAATACTTTGGTTCCTTTGCCACTTTCCTGTAGTAAATTCCAGCTCCCCTCTTGCCTGTTCTCTGTATGCCTAATTGCAGTCATCCCTGTCAGTGGTGTCTCCTTTCTTCATTACCTTGTTGGCTTAACTCTTAGAATACTTTCTGCTCCTTTAGGAATATAATATTGTTTTTCTCTTTTTAATTTCTCCAAATCATTTGGGTTTCTAATACCATGACAGGAATGGACCGCATTCCTAAGTCAAAGTACAATTACAGTTCATGAAATTAGTATTGTGTCACTCTTTCATATCAGCCAAAAGTGCTCTCACAGCACCTGCAATGTGCCCAGTAATGACTCCTTCGGCAGTTTGTAAGGAGTTACATGTATTGGTATCATGTCTAAATATGATCGTAGACTCTTTTTTATAAGACCCGTTGCTCCTACTACTATTGGAACTATCTGGGTATCCTTCTTCCACACTGCTCCTGTTTCTGCTTGCAAATCCTGATATTTTATGACTTTATGTCTCTCTGTACACAGGACACTGTAGTCATTGGGTGTGATGATTTCAATGATCAATGCTACTTTTTTCTTCTTTTCTTGGACCACTCTATCTGGTTTTCTAGCATGTATCTTTTGAACTGTTAGTAAAAGATGATCCCATGTGATGTAGGCCATCAATTTCTGTGATGTTTTGTGGCTCATGTTTCCAGTGTTTTTCAGCCATACCATGTTTGCACAATCCCCAGTGCAATAGTCTTGTCACATTATTATGCCTTTCGGTATGCAGTCCTTCTGTCATTAGTATGTTGCAACCAGCAGTGAGGTGTGCAACTGTTTCCATTTCTGTTTTACAAAACCTACATTTGTCTGTTTCTCCCACATGTTCAATGGACTTTGTAAATCAGTGTGTATGTAGCTCACTGTCTAGTGCCTCCAATATTAACCTTTCATCTCTTGGTTTGAATTTGCCTCTCCTTAACCATTCCTGTGTTTGTTCCTGATCAACATGAGGTTCTTCCAGAAGTATTCTATACTTGCAACTATATTTATGCATTTTCCACATTTCTTGCCTTCTCATCTGGTCCTTCACCTTATATTCAATTATTTTGTTTTTTGGCACATCCAGTTGCTGTCTGGTTTTTATCCATTTGTGGTTTGATTTCTTTTTCTGCTTGACACCGATATGCTTCTGTTAGCCTAAGCAGGGAAGTCATCTTAGATTTATTTTCCCTCATGTTTCAAAACTTTTACTACATTTGGGTCTTTTGAGGTTAGCAGATATATGTGGAGTCCACGATTGCAGATCTATACATGTAATCAATTTCAAGGAGGCCCATCCCTCCTTCGGAATGGGGAATATATAATCTTGGTATGCATTGATTTTTATAAATCATTTGATGAGCATGAAGCATCCTTCTTGTTTTCCTATCTAATCTATCCAACACATTTTGGGGCCAATCAGTCACTCCAAAACTGTAAGTTAGGACAGGAAGAGCAAATTGTTTATAGCTTGGATTTTGTTCCTAGACATCAACGCTGTTTTCAGGATTAATTTAAGTGTTCTAAAGTACTACTTACTAAGTTTTATTTGCATTTGTTCATTTTTTTGTTGATCCTTCATCAGTTCTCAAATAGTTATACACTCCCTCTTGCTCAAGTTCTTTTATATCACATTCTTGTCCCAAACTGATGTTTTCTTGGTGGTGCAGTTTTCCTGCTTTAAAGGTTGCTTTTGCACATTTATCAAGACCAAATGACATTCTTATATCATCTGAAAAAGTTTTGACAACTTGCAGTTGTACTTTCAGTTCCTCATCTGATGAGCTATACAATTTCAAATCATTGACAAAGAGAAGATGAGAAGTTTTTACAGTTTGGTGTTTTCTAGGAGCCAAATTATAGCCATGGTCTAAGCTGTTAAGTAGACAGCTTAATGGGTTACGGGCAAGGCAGAATATCCCCCTTTGGATTTTTATCCCTGGAATAATAATTTGTCCTTTATCACAACTTAATTGCAAAGTGGTCTACCACTATTTCATTGTCACTTTAATATAGTTGATCAGTGTAGGGTGTATCTTATACATTTTTAAGCACTCTTTTCATAGGTTCATAGGTTGGTACTAGGCTATCTGCCCAAAGGCATTTATAAGCCTAGCCAGAATGTGTTGGCTTTCGCTGCCCCCCTTAGATTAGTTCCCTGTGCCTCTGTCCAGCAGAGCCACTGAAGTGATCCTCAAGGTAAACTTTCTGTTTCCCATCCACTCGTCAAGGTTTCTTTTGAAGAGTGTTAGTGAGGATCTCTGCCTAATGTAGATTGGGATCTTGTTCCAAAGCATGGGGAAATCTCTGGGACAGGAATCTATCCCTCCAGCATGTCCTATTTATTGTTGTGGTGAGGTTTAGATACCTAGAGCATGTGGCTCGAGGGGATAAGATTTTCTTTAGGTGGAGAATTTCCATTAATTCTGGGTTGGGCATGGCCTTGGATGTCAGGCAGAGATCACCTCTTAGTAGGCGGTATGCAACCGAGTACAACTGGAGTTTCTTCAGTCGAGCTGTATAGGGCATCTGTTTGAGGCCAGTAATCCTCTTGGTGAGGTACTTCTGTGGTCTTTCCAGCTGTTGCACGTGTCTTGTAAGGTACATCCCAAATGGGACATGTATTCTGTGATGTGTCTGATGAGTGATGAGTGGAGGAGCACAATGACCTCTTTTGATATGGATGTGAACCCTTTTGTGATTAGGTGGGCCATGTAGAAGGATTTTCTAACCACTTTGGCAATGTGATTATCAAAAGTGAGATTACTATCTACTTGGGTTCCCAGATCCCTTATTATGTCTTCCATATTTAGGGGCTACCCCCTATGTGGTAGTTTGTGGGTACTTTGTTTTTTCCAAAAGGGATGACTATGCACTTTTTGGCATTTAGCTTGAGGCCATGATTTTGACACCAGGTATCTGTCTCAGTGAGACCCTTTTGGAGGATATCTGTGTCAGCCGGAGAGTCAATTGTAGCCCCTAGTTTGCAGTTGTCTGCGAACTTGGTCAGCCATAGTCCTCCTGTGCTTGCCTGTACCTCTGAGAAGTATATGCCGAACAGGAGGGGTCCTAGGACTGAGCCCTGGGGAATGCCACTTGTAACCAGTTTAGACCTAGCTCCCACAACTCTCACCATGTGGGTTCTGTACGTGAGCCAGTTGGCAACCCATCTTGTGACGTAGGGGTTTATGTTCAGGCTGGTGAGCTTGTCTATAATACCATAATGGGGAATGGTGTCGAAGGCCTTAGCGAGGTCTAGGTAGGCTGTGTGTACCACCTTTTCCTCATCTATACCCTTGGTAACTGTCTCAAAGAAGTCCACCAGGTTTAGGAGGCATGATCTGCCCTTAACAAAGCCAAACTGGGTAGGGTCCAGTGTTTGGAGGTTCCCAATGTCTCTGTTAATGAGTTCCATGATGATGCGCTCCACAGCCTTGCAGACCAAGCTAGTCAGGCTTATAGGGCGATAGTTTCTGGGGCCTGTTGTGGTTCCACCTTTGTGGAGTGGAATAACCATTGCTCTGTGTGCCACTCTATGGGTATGTAGCCTGTGTAGAGGCTTAGTTTGAACAGTGTGTTTAGGTGAGGGGTTAGTTCGTCTTTGAGCTTGTGTAGGACGCAGCCTGGGACACCGTCCGGTCCCATTGATGCTGTGTTTTTGGCTTTGGAGAGGGCTGTTTTAACCTGAGTGTCTGTGATTTCAGGGACTCTACATTCTTCTGGTATGGTTATGGGCCCTTTTGGGGGTGAGAGGGGGTGAAGTTTTCACTAAACCTGTCTGCCAGGATGTTGGTGATATTGGTCGGTTCAGTGTATTTTGTGCCATTCTGCACTAGCTCTGAGCAGATCTGAGCATTGCCACTTAGATTCTTGACATAGCTAAATAATGCCTTGTGGTTATCTTTGGAGTTCTTGGCAATATTTCTTTCAAAGCTCGCCTTGGATGTTTTTATGAGGGAGTGTAGTTTCTTGCTGATACTGATCAGGGATGTCTTCCCTTCTTGGGATTTTACTCTTTTCTGTACTAGTTTCCTCCTTCTATTGTATAGCATGTTTATGGCAGGAGTCCACCAGACTGGTTTCCTTTTCTTGGAGGAGTGAGTCTTGGTATTGCTTGGGATGGCACGATCCATGCATTCTTGTAGCTGCCCGCAGAATGCATTAGTATAGGATTTTGCAGCTTGGACAGTGTTATCCTTCAGCATGGGGGCTTTGAAACTTTCCACCTTGGCTTAAGTAACGTAAAGTTTGCTTTTGAAAAGTTTTTCACTGTGGTTTTCTTGTCCAGGGGTGGGGGCGGAATATGGATATACAAAGTGATTTGTTTATGGTCAGTTCTAACCAGTGAGTGGTTGCCCTCTGGTGTGGAACACCGGTCGCCCATGTTGGTGATGACCAGGTCCAATATGTTGTCATCTCTGGTGGGAGTGTTGACCAGTTGAACCAGGGCATTTGAGTTTATAAATTCTAGGAAAGGTTGGGCAAGGGAGTTAGTACTTGAGTAGTTCTCCCATTTAATGTTTGGGTAATTGAAATCACCCAATATTAGGGTGCTTGGTAGGACCTTTATGTTTCCCAGTGTTTCCAGAAATGTGGAATGGGGGTCCTGGGACATGGTGGGTGATCTGTAGCAAGCTACAATTTGAATTGCAGTTTTGCCCATTGTTAGTTGCACGTGGATGATCTCTGAAGCATAGTGCTGTGCCACTAACCTGTGGGTGTGGGTATCCTTGATGATTATGGATACGCCCCCACCTTTTGTATTTCGGTTTGGGTTGTGTGGCCAAACTGTATGGTATGAGTTGTAGCCTGGTAGTGCTGGGGTGCTCTCTGGAGCCTTAAACCAGGTTTCTATTACTGCACATATATCGATTTTCTCCATACTGAGGAATGCCTTAAGTGCATGCATTTTGAGGTTTAGACTTCTGGCAATGAGTAGCATTACCCTCAGTTTTTTGTTACTTGTGCTATTTATGGTGGTCAGTTTGTCTTTTGAGCCTTGCCTAAAAAAGGCACTATGGGGGTGGCAAGAGCCTTGGCCAGTATTCGAAAGCCTAAGGGTGACAGGTGCAGGCCGTCTCTAGAAAAGCAGCGTGGCTTGTCGAGCATGTCATCCCAGGCAGACAGACACTGGATCCCCTTTGAATGACACCAGAAACTTAGCCAATTGTTGAAATCGAGAATTTTTTTCTTTATACCGTGGTATTGTTCTTGGTGAGGGCAGGATGCTACTCAAGGTCAGGTTCATACCGGCCTGGGCTATGTGATCAGAGAGCTCTTCCATGTCTCTCTTCATGTAGTCCAGGGAGGTACGGCTCAGGTCATTCACACCAACATGGACAATGACAGAGTCATATTTGTACTTGTTCTGGAGTGACCTGAGTGCTTGTGTTATGTGGCGGATCCTGGCACCCGACAGGCAGCTAACAGTAATCTTTTCCTTTTTTTATCCATGAATGTGGGATACTATCAAATCCTTTTTTGTAGTCAGTCCATGCCATACTTAAATTCTTCCCCTTTTTACAGTTCTCCACTATGACTTTATATAACAACAAATGATCCTTCATTCCATATGACTTTCTTTCATTGCCCTTTTGTTCTGTTGCCATAACTGAGTTTTCTTTTAAATGACTATAGACTCTGTCAGCATCAATTCCAGTGTATAGTTTATATGTTGTCGGAAAGCAAGTTATTGGTCTATAATTTTTATGGTAGCTTGCAGGTTCAATCTTAAGTAGGAGCATTGTTTTCTTGTTGTTAGCCAGGTTGGTGTCTGTTCAGGGTATGCATATAAAAAGTTCTTACTCATGGCTAAATCTTCATTCAAAGATGTTAATACTTTTAACCAGAAATTAGGTACTCTATCTGGGCCTGTGGTTTTCCAGTTTCAGGCTATTTTTAACTTTGTTTCAATCTCTCTGGCTGTTACTTCATCCCATTTCATACCCTGTACCTTTAAATGTTTTATTCCTTCTTTTACTTCTTCTATCCATTTAGCATCTTTATTATGTTCCACAAGATCTTCATAGATACTTCTCCAAAATGTAACTATTTCTTCTTTTTTTGGTTGTCTTTCAATTCCTTTTACCTTGTTTCCCAATTCTCTATAAAACTTTTTTGGGTTGTCAATAAATTGCTTATTTTGTACTTTTTCTTTATATTTATCTGCATATCTTCTAAGTTTTTCCACATGTGCTGAGATTTTTAGTTTATTTGTGATAGTGCATGATAGATCCTGATCTGTTCTAATACTGCTCATTGTTTTTATCATGTCTAGGTTTCTAAGTATTTTTGTTGATCTGTTCCCTCTTCTATACTCCAACAGTGACACTTCTTGTCTTAGTTGCTTTATAGTTTTCTCCATTCAATACTTCCATGATGGTATTTGATTTTTCCCCTTTTTTCTCCCTCACTACCCTATGTTCTTGTGATAGAAATTAATCAGTTATTAATTTAGCTGCACAGTGATATATCCTGTTTACGTATGTTATATTGCATGGATCACTATGGACAGTCCTAAATATTGTGTTCATTTGTTTTATCAGATTTCTGACTTTTGGGGGTTTATTGACCTTCTGCAGTCTATTTCTTTCATTGACCTTTACATGTCTATCTATTAAGTCAAGCAACTCTTTTCTTAGCTCGTTTTCTTCTAAACTGAGGGCACAATTTTGTTTTCCATTTTCTGCGGCCATTCTATAGAAAGTTCTATTGCATCTTTCTGTGGCACATTATCTTCAATTTCATCCTGTGCCATCCATTGCTCTGTCATAAGAGAACTCACTGGCCTTTCACTCCTCAACATAAACTGTGCCAGAGTTTCCACAGTTTCCTGTTCCTTCTCTTGCCACCCAGCTTTAAGTGAATGTTTATACTCATTTGCTATGGAAGGCTCCAGAATATCTTCATATGGCACCTGACAAGTTGCTTCCCATTCCACTGGTTTCCCCTTAATTTGGAGTTCCATTGCTCTATCCTTTTGTGGTGTTTTCTGAATTAGATTTTCAACACTGAATCCTTCTCTTTGGAGGTGCTCCATAATCTCAGTTTATATTTCTTTAACTCTTCCATTACTGATCTCCTTTTCTGCTTTTCCTCTTTGTCTTCTTATTTTTTTGTATTGTAAAGTTTTCCATGACCGGATTCCTTTGACTGCATTTCTCTTCAAATATCTTCGGTGCTGCTCTTTTTCTACTGATTAGTTTTGCTTTTTCCTTTGCATAGATATCACATGATATTAACTCTCTTTTTCTTTCCCATGTCCATATTTCTTCTTTAGACATCTTCTTATCTTAATGTTTCTCCTTATTTTGGGGACTTGTTCCATCATGCTGTGATGTAACCTGTGTTAGACCTTCTACATCAAATCCTTGACTTTGCAGGTACTCCATAACTTCCAATTCTATGTTTTAACCTCTACTTTACTAATCTGCTTTTCTGCATTCCCTCTTTGTGATATTATTTTTTATTGTAAAATTTTCCATGTCTGGATGCCTTCGCATGTATTTCTCTTCGAATATCTTTGGGGCTGCCTTCTTTATGTTGATTAATTTGGCTTTTGCCTTTGCATAAATATTGCACCATATAAAACCTCTCATTCTTTCCCATGTCCATATTTCTTTTTTATACTTTTCAAAACTATCTAGGCATTGTTGTTTATATTTTTGCACTTCCTCAGATGCTTCTTTTTCCAGTTTCTGTATGGCTGTTGTTATTCTTCCACAAGGATCTGCAACCAAAATTCCAGTCTTTTCTTATTTCTTGAATTACCCCCTGCTTCATCATCATCCCATTCCACTTTAAATTGTGGAGTTCTGCTTGTGTTATGCATAAGAGCTTTAACTGTGTAGCTGTAAAATATCCCTTCAAGTCAGGTAATCCTAAATCTCCTTGTCCTATTGGAAGGATCAGCGTATCCCACTTAACTCTTGCTCTCTTCCCCTTCCAGAAAAAAATCCTTACTATCCACTACTTTTCCTTTGGCTAATAAAAATGTGTCTGACCCGTGTATAAAACTTAAGGGAGTATAACATTTTATTGCTTGTATCTTGCTATCCATATCCATACCCAAGAGCTTCCAGTTTCTCAGTTTTTGTATTATCTTTTGTTTAGTCTCTTCCCACATAACCTTATGTGTCATAACAGAATCTTTTTTAACCCATATTCATACATACTACATTTTATCATCTCCCCATAAATATGGGTATTGCTAAACCAATTCACATGTGGGTACATAATTTGTAGCTATAGCCTTTGTTTTATCTTCATTTTTTTATATCCTGAACTGTCTCAGAATGTTTCACAATACTGGGATGTCCTTTTCTGGTTCCATCTGGTACAAATTCATATCATCTGCAAATAAAGGCAACTTTTCTTGAATACCATACCAATTATATTCTTGAATTTCTGAGTCCATTATTTTCTATACCAATGGCTCTAAATATAACACAGATAACAAATGGAAAGAGGACACCCTTGCCTGGTTCCTGTGTTCAGACACAAATTATCAGAGAGGAACCATTCCACTTTGATTTTTGTCTCCAGTTTCTCTCACATATCCTCCTAATTAACTTTATTATTGCATAAGGAAATGCAAATGGTTCCATTACCCTACTCATAAAATACCAGCCTACTTTGTCGAGTGATTTCTCTGCATCAAGACCCACCAAAAACAGTGATATTTTCTTGCATTCTTCTTCCCTCTGAGTCATCACTGTTCCATTAATGTTATCAAATGTTTGTCTCTCCTCCAGAAAACCATATTGTTCCATATTTATCAATGTTGGGAACATCTTTACCATTACTTTAGCCATTATAGATATAAACACTTTATAATCATGATTTAAAATTGAAATGGGCCTATATGAAGCTAGATCTGATGGGTCTTCACTGTCTATGAGTATTACAGCCACCACATTTTTTTCCAGGATGTTGGTGCTCCCCCTTTTAAAATACTGTAAAGCAAAACCTTCCAGATCATTATCACTCTCTTCCCTCCTAACTTCTAAACTTCCACCAGAATACCATCTATTTCTTGAGACTTCCTTGCAAATTGGTTATACATCACCATTTTTATCTCATCTCCTCCTGTCTTAATTAATTGTTGAGCCTCGTCTACCTATAACCTTGGCTTATTTAAGTCTTCTTAAATATTTCCATTTGTGCTTTTTCTTGATTTCTCCCCTCTTTGCTTTATAGAAATGTTCATAATATTTCTGAAGTATCTCTAATACCTTAACATAATCTCTTTTTGTTTTTCTTATTATAGGCTCCATAAGTCTATAAACTACCCTTTCTATGTTCTTTTGCATAAGTCATTGTGCCAAACGTTTTTGTGCTCTGGAGTTTTTATGTAAAAAAAAAACAAAAAAAAAAAAAACAATTGTTCAACAGTAATATTCCTGAATGCATACATATTATCCAGGTACTCTCTTATTTTTCTTTCCTATTTTCTGAAATACTTTAACCTTTGTCATCTTCTCTAAATAATTTTCACTACTTCTTAACCATAGCTCTTTTTCTTTTATTTCTACCCTATTTTTTTAACTCCACTTTCATTTTGTCTCACTCACAAGATATAATTTCTGGAGTACTTCTTATCTTCCATAATAACTCTTGAATAATTTCCACTACCCATTTCTTACACTCCTCTCTTTTTAACAGGTACTTGGAGAAGCACCAGTGTCTCAACTTTACTTTATTACCCTTAATTTTTATCTTAGTAATCATTGTCACATAATATGAAATAGTTATTGGATGTGTGTCAAAGTTCTCCATTAAAGGTAAAAGCTGCACTCTCTAAAGCCAAAAACACAGCATCCATGGGACCGGACAACATCCCAGGCTGCTTTTTACACGAACTTCAGAACGAACTGGCTCCCCACTTAAGCACCATGTTCAATAATAGCCTTGCATCAGGCTTTGTGCCCACTGAATAGCACACAGAAACAGTTATCCCACTCTACAAACGGGGAGCCACCACTGATCTTGGGAACTATCGACCTATTAGCTTGATGAGCCTGGTCTGCAAGGCCATGGAACGTATCATCATGGAACTCATAAACAAAGACATTGGTAACCTCCAAACTCTGGATCCCACCCAGTTCAGGTTTGTGAAAGGCAGATCATGCCTCCTGAACCTGATTGACTTCTTTGAGGCAGTCACCAAAGCCATGGATGAGGTTAAGGTGGTTCACACAGCCTATCTTGACCTCGCCAAGGCTTTCAACACCATCCCCCATTCTAGAATTATAGCTAAACTCACTAAACTAGGTATAAATCCCTATGTCACAAGACGGGTTGCCAACTGGCTCACTGAGAGAACCCACACTGTAAAAGTTGCAGACTCCAAATCTGACCTCAAGGCAGTGACAAGTGGGGTGCCACAGGGTTCCGTCCTGGGACCTCTCCTGTTTGGTATCTACTTCTCTGAAGTACAGGCTAACACAGAAGGCCTCTGGCTGACGAAGTTCGCAGATGACTGCAAACTAGGAGCCATAGTCATGTCCCCAAATGATGTGGACATCCTACAGAAGGGCCTCACTGAGACAGATGCCTGGTGTCAGAGCCATGGCCTCAAGCTCAATGCCAAAAAGTGCAGTGTCATCCCCTTTGGTAAAAACTCTGTACCCATGAACTATCCCATAGGCAGCAATCTACTTAACACCGAATGCGTGATAAGAGACCTTGGGACCCAGGTGGACAGTAGCCTCTCGTTTGATAGTCACATCGCCACAGTAGTCAGGAAGTCCTTCTACATGGCACACCTCATCATAAAAGAGTTTTCATCCAGGAAAAAAGAGGTCATTGTTCCCCTCTACTCGTCACTCATTAGACCCATTATAGAGTACATTGTCCCTTTTGGAATGTACCTCACAAGACATCTGCAGCAGCTGGAAAGGCCACAGAAGTACCTCGCAAAGAGGATTACTGGCCTCAAACAAATTCCCTACACTGACCACCTCAAAAAACTCCAGCTTTACTCCGTAGCATATCGCCTACTCCGAGGTGACCTCTGCATAACATAAAAAGCTATGTCAAACCCAGAACTGTTGGAAATGCTACACCTAAAGAAATCCCAATCCCTCCAAGCTACACACTCTAGGGACCTAAACCTTGTCAACACAATAAACAGGACACACTGGAGGGATAGATTCCTGTCCCAGAGACTTCCTTTAATCTGGAACAAGCTACCCATCTATGTCAAGCAAAGTTCTTCATTAGCACTCTTCAAGAAAAATCTTGATGAGTGGATGGGAAATAGGAAATACACCCCGAAGATCACTTCTGTGTCTCTGCTGGACAGTGGCACAGGAAAATGACTTTCTTGGGTGGCGTAAGCTATGGTACCTTGCTGGCTAGGCTTACGTAGGCCCTTGGGCCGATAGCCTAGTACCAACCTATGAACCTATGAAATACACATGTTCCTGTGAAATATATTTTCTGTCCATTCTTATTGTACCCTGGAGTATAATATGTAAATTCTGTCTGGGTTCCTACTACTGAATTCACATCTTGCATACCAAATATATTCATAAATAAATATGTTCAGAAATCTACCCTCTGTCATTATGTTTTGCCTTCTAGGACCCCCAGATACATCCTCATTGTTGCAAATTAAATTCCAGTCCCCTCCTATAAGTAATACCTTTTGAATGCTGATTATTTACTCTAGCATTTTTAAGCTGTAAAATAGCAGTTTTAGGTGGAATATAAATACATGCCAGGGTAATCCTCATCCCTTGCCAGTCGCTCCTTACTACCACAGTTCTGCCATTATTATCATTTTTACCCTTTTATATCACTATTGGAGCTTCTCTAGTAATTAATATAAGTACTCATCTTTTTCTTTGTCCCTGATATTCTGCTGAATATCCATCCTGAAATCCTTTCTTTATCAAATTCACATGCTCAGTACATTCGAAATGTGTCTCCTGTCACATTATTATTTTCAGTCTAGATTTTTTATTATAATGAAATACTCTTTCTTTTTTGTCTATACCTGTGAGGCCATTCACATTCCAGGATAATATGGAAAGTGTTGCCATTTTGATAAGGAGTCATTATTCCCACCTATTATATATAACTGATTTTGTAAATGTCTGTCTCCAGCTTTTCTGATACAGGCACCCACTAATGTTTGTCAGGTTAATACTTTATACGTTTTTTTCTTGTCATCAGCATTTGAACCTATGTCACATTTTACAATAGTCCTAATGGCAACACTTGTTCCAAACAGACAGCTGCAAGCACAGGCCTTAATTAACCAAAAATTAAGGTTATCCATGCTATGTTGCATGTTATTGCATTTGTTTCTACCTACATTAATTTGGAATCTTTTCTTTTTTATCTTTATTGCCCTCTCAGATATGAAAAACAACTTACAGGCTTTCAAAAAACATTACCTTTTAGCTTTGAAGAAACCAGTATTCTGGCTTTTTATTACCCTATTATCGAGTTGTCTCCATGGAAATATAAGAGAAAAAAAATTCAGTCCTTAGCTGCAGGCTTCTAAAGACAAGCTAAAACATTTATTGCTAAAGGAAAACATTTCGGTATAATGTTCTCTTATTTATTTACTTTACACTTAAAATTTGTTATTGGATTAAGCCAAATGTCTTAATCCAGACATTCACCTATGCAAAAGTAAGAAAAAACATATCAGCTCTACATATATTATAATACAAAAAATATTGGCATATCGGTGCACTTCCATCAATGAAAAAACATAAAAAGACTTCAAAAATGAAGATAGAAGGTTTAGCACATTCATTCCAACCTTTATTAACCAGGAACTACTTCAGAATCTTCATTATAAGAACCGCCCCTTATATATAATTTAAATTTGCCCTAAATTTATAAAATTTAATATTTTAGGTGTCAGGTTATTAGAGCTAGTCAGCTCATCAGTGACAATATTACATTTTTGCAAGAAGTAGAATATATTAAAAATGTATTCTTATTAAGAGAATGCCCTAAAACAAGATATTGATTTAATAGCTGAATTCTTAGCTAGTTTAGGTGTATAGATAATACTCAAGTGTGTCTATAAGTTTTCTGTAAGTGTTTTGTAATAATGCTTATAGTAGTGTTTAGAATAGTTGTATTTAGGGTAAGAATTATTTACTAGTTTAGTCAACCAATAATTCTGATTATTATTATTGTGTATATGTAATAATTCTGATTATTATTACTCTGTGTATCTGCTAGTGAGTTTTATCATCTTGTTTATGGCTGATAGTCAGGGATTTAAAAAGTGCACAGAGTATGGGCATCAACTGCTCCACCCCAGGAGCCACATTTCCTATGTGTATACTGTTTAGGGGTACCCCATTTGGATACTTCTTTCCAAGCCTGTGTTTCCTTCAGCAATAGAGCTTTATAGAATCACAGTGAGAAAGTGACAGTTACAGGACTTCTTCCTCCACAAACTGGGTCTGCTGTCCCTACTGCTTCCTCTTCCACTTCATCTCCCATAACCAAGAACAAAAAAGCCAGGGAGAAACCAGATACAGATGAATAGAAATCTAAGGAAATGTCGAAGGAGAAAGGGTAGTTTGAGAATTTAAATAAGTAGTCTCTGGATCCTTCCCAGTCATCAGAATTGGATCTTTAGGTACTGAGGCTATCAGAGTTGACATATTCTCAGTGTAGTAAGTCTCTAACTTGTCCTGATTCTCACCTGAACCAGTCAGCCCCAGATTCCATTCTACTCCATACCACAGTCAGTGGCATCATTGCCCCTGTCTTTGAAGAGTTTGACTGAACAGGATGTCTACAGAATGATGAGAAAATTCCTTAGGATGCAGATACAGCTTGTGGTTCTCTCTGTACAGTCCTATGGGAATGTACAAAGTGCTGGTCCATCTACCATTCCTTTATGTTCTTTTCCAGTACTGGATTGCATGTCAGGTCCTTTAGTTTTGGGCCCAATCTCCCCTGGAGCACCTTTGTCAGAGCCAGTAGTTGAAATAATGTCAACAACAGCTAGTCCGCTTCTTCTTCCAGGTCTAATGTGTTTGGATCTAGAAGAGTCTCTGTACTGACACTTGGGGAAGAGTTCAAATCCAAAGTTGTCAGAGCTTTCAATTCCCCAATGGGATTCAGTACTAGATAGCTCAGTGCTGAGATCAGTTTTGGAGTCAAGTTCCATTGCTTCTGAGGTTTCCATTCTGTCCAAGGTCAGGAGGGAGCCTATGAAGTCAATGGCTTCTTCAGCATTCGAGGCTTTCCACTGAGTTCTGTTCATGTCAAGGGAAAAGGTGTTCCCTTCAAGGCTGGCACCATCTGAACCTCAGCTTGGATCAGCTTCTGTTTCTAATCATTCTGTCAGACAGGGACAGTCGGTCTCACAGCCTTCCCCAGTTTCCAGCTATGTTAGCTATAAGTCTGATTCTGAACCCTCTGATATTCCCCTCCTCAGATAGATCATTGAAATAGACATGCAAATGAAAGCACCTAGACTCTTCAACTGAATCTGTCGCAGAAGACATGGATTTGGATGAGCTTGAAGGCTCCCCAAGATACTTCTCTGATGATGTCACATTTGATGATATACTGGAATTGATGAAAGAGCGAGGGGTATAGTCCACAGTGAACTATTCTCTGGATGAATCGGTGTTCCTAGAAGCCTTTTGGTTCAGCTCATCTTCCTCCAGGGTGGTTATGACAATTGATTCACTCATTGATCTGATGGGCATATGGGCATGGAAGGACCCTGACTTGGTGGAGCCTATCCCCTAAGAAACCAGACAAAATTCTCTCTGCCCTGCAGACAGGAAACAGTGGAGCAATGGTCCACTGGTAGATGTGATGGTTGTATCAGCAGCCACAAAAAAGGAACTATCAAAAGAGAGTTCCTTGGGCAATTCCTATAATACAGAGTCTAGGGCAATGGACTGCTTTGGGAAATGAACTTATGCTTCAGTGACCTTTGCTCTCAGAATGCTGAATTATCTAGCTCATGTCACCAGATTTTAGAGAAACTTGATGAAGGAAATTTCCAAGTCTTTTTCAGGGGTATTACCAGCAGATGTCAAGAAGACAGTGGATTCCAAGCTATCCACCCTCCAATCTTCATCAAATATAGCCATGAGACTGCTTTGTAATGCTACTGATAGTATAGCTAGGGCTGCAGGCACTGGCACTGCCATTCACTAGCATGCCTGGATGCACCTCTGCAGAAAGGTTCAGGATGTCCTTCATAAGCACCCCTTTATTCACACCCGAGTTAAAGAAATGCCCACCAGGATTCAGCAAGATGTTAAGATGTTCTCTGCAGTAGCCATCTGCTTCTCCATGCCCCAGTGATCATACTCTGAGAATCAGCAAGATGGAAAAAAGATGTGGTTCAGGAAATCACAAAGTCCTTATCAGGAGACTCCTGGAGATAGACTCCCCCTCATGGCAGAAGAGGAGATAACAATAATAATAATAGTAATGGATGTCACCCCAGGCGCAGGGGCAGACTGCAGAATCAGGGCTGTCATGGAACATTCTCTGAAAAGTCCTTCCAGCATCCTTTAAGAGTTGCCTGACTACTGCACTCTAGCAGCAGGTGGGGGATGCTTATCTCTGCACCCACAAGCCTGGCAAAACACAACCACAGATCAGTAGGTGCTAAATATTATCTCCAGAGGTTATTCTATACCATTTTCCCTTTCTCCTCTCAAAAGGAAGAGAGTTCCCAGTGTCCCACTTAGTCAATGGGAACTTGCAGCAGCAGAAATTTCTAAACTGTTAGAAATAAGAGAAATCCGACCGATCACTGTAGACCGGATAAAATCTGGAATCTACTCAAGGTTCTTTTTGGTAACCAGGAATACAGGGGACCTCAGGCCCATTTTAGACCTCAGTCATTTGAATCAGTATATCAAGCAGAAAAATTCCAGATAGTCATGCTGCAGTCTGTTTTGTCTCTACTGAGAAAGGATGATTGGGTGTGCTCAATAGACTTGAAGGACACATATTATCATGTGAAGATAGAAAAGCATTTGAAGAGGTTTCTCTGCTTCCAGCTGGGAACCAACCACTATCAATTCAGAGTTCTGCCCAGACCCCACCCAGGTGTTTACTAAAGTCATGACAGTGGAAGCATTGCACTTGTGCCGTCTAGGGATCCATGTTTTCCCATATCTCAATGATTGGCTCCTCACAGCTACAACTGACAGCCTCTTACTGCAACAACAGGACATTTTGCTATGACACTGTTGCAGAAGCTAGGGATTACCATTAACATCTCCAACAGCCAGCTTATACCTTACAGACTGCCCACCTTCCAATGTCCAGAGTTCTCTCCCTGAGTCTCACTGGCATGCAAGTTCTTCACCACCCCTGTCCTCCAGCAAGGTTAATCCCTCAGCTATTGGGTCTTATGGCTTCCACAATCATCATGATCCCTCTTGCCAGATACTTTATGAGGGTCCTCCAATGGACTTTAGTGGTACAGTGGTCTCAAAGAATCTATCCACTCCACACCAAAATAAAACTAACTCAGATCTGCAGATTGCATATATCTTGGTGGATAACATCTCTTTTGCTGATAAATGGGAGAGCATTCCAAACAAGTTCCCTGGTACCAGTTGTGATAATGGAAGCCTCCCTTTTAGGGTGAAGGTGGGCATTTCAAACAGAAGACAGTTCAAGGCACATGGTCACACATAGAGGCAAATCTTTACATCAGTGTTGTGGAGATGAAAGCAATTCTCCTAACATGCAGGGCTTTCAGGACAGTCTCCCCAGAGATGTGATTCAAGTATGGACAGACAACATATTGGTGGTGGTACATTAACAAACAGGGGGGAACTCTTTCTTATCATTTATGCTGCAAAGCCACAAGAGTCTGGCAATGGGAGATGTCTTCACACCTATTTCTTGTAGCAATGCATATACCACAGTCATCCAATGTTCTAGCAGATAAATTAATCAGGTCTATCCTAATGCTTCATGAGTGGCCCCTCAATCCAGCAATGATGAACTTGATCTTCAGTCACTGGGACTAGCCTTGCTGCAATCTTTTTCTGTCTGATCTAACCACAAAAGCAGCAGCTAGTTTGCCCTGATCCCTCCACAGGGCCAGTTATGAAGGGATGCTGTGGTCTACAAATGGTCCCCGGGTCTCTTCTATGCCTTACCCCTTTGCCTCTAATGAACAAATGTATATAGAAAGCAAGAACATGCAAGGCCAAGGTGATCCTCATTACCCCTTTCTGTACTTGGCAGATATGATTTCCATTCCTGTGGCTTCTTCTAATACATCCTCCATAGAAACTGGATCAGTATCCAGATCTTTTGTCGCACCCATCCGGACCAACTCCCCCACATCAGAAGTTCATGAAGTTAACTGTTTGCTTCCTACAATTCAAATGGTAGCCAGAGATGCCAGGCTTTCCTCCTTGGTGGTTCAGATATCATCAGCCTCTTAAAAACATCCCACCATTTACCAAAGGTCTAGACCCCTTTCAGCACCTGTTCCATCCATTTTAGAGTTTTTATCAGAACTTTTTCACAATTAATCTAGCTACTCAACTATCAAAGTAGAGCTTGTGGCCATTTCTAGTTTTCATATGGACTATAACAACTCGTCTATTGCCTTGTTAAAGATTTCTAAAGCCTGTTTAAAAGGGACTTTCCTTCTTTGTCCCCCCAATCAGCGACCCAGCTACTTTTTGGGACATTACTATCATGCTACAAGCACTGACTCAGCAGCCATTTAAGCCAGCAGCTACAGTGGACTTGAAGTTTCTATCTGGGAAAACAATATTTCTGGTGACTGTCACTTTAGTTAAGTGCAAACACTTTCCTGTAGACCACATCTGATTTTTCATAAGGACAGAGTTTCACTGAGAACTAATGCTTCTTTCCTACCCAAGGTGGCATCCAAAGATGATCTAAATCAGGCCATAAATCTACCAGTCTTTCTTCCATGATTTTCTAATAATGGTGAATACGTGCTTCATTTGTTGGACATCTATTGCCAAATCAGGTTCTATCTCCACAGAATGTAGCCTTTCAGGAAGTCTGCTCAACGTTTTGTGGCTTCCTCCAAACAAAAATTGGGAAAATCTGTTGCTGAGGTTACTTTGTCTAAATCGTTATCAAATTGTATTACCTTTGTGTACAATAAAAAGGACTCACCCTTACAGTCTAAACCAAAAGTCCACATCACCGCCTTTGCTTGCAGACTTCTTATAGATGATATCAACAGTTACTTGGTCAACAATTTATGTTACATTATAAGCTGTTTGAACACTCCAGATCTCACTCATCACCATTTTTTGAAATGTCCTTCCTTGATACCACTCAGGACTATATTCTTGAGAATCTGTCCCACAGATGAATCAGATGAAAATAGACAACATTGGATATGAAAGTTATGTAGTCACCATAAAGATAGATCCACATTGTCTGATTTTTGTCCGGTACAACATCACTTTCACCCGCCATCTACCAAAACTGCCACTAATTAAACTTCAATGTTCGCTTGACCTTGGCATTGCCTGTCAATCAGCAGTCAACACTGCTAGTGTTCTGTTGCATGTCATGACCTGATACATATAATTTAGAAACTAGCCAGAATAGCAACCCCTTTTTCATTGGGAAAAGGGCTTTTGTTAACATTTTTCATATATACATATATATATGTATGTATGTATGTATGAATATATATATATATATATATATATATATATATATATATATATATGTATATATATATATACACACACACACATATATATATATATATATATATATATATGTATATATATATATATATATATATATATATATATTTCCTTATATTATTCATCAAGGGGGCAAATCTCAGTCTGAGGTAGTAGGGTGGAGACCAGGGGATTATGGGTAGGAGAGGCATCAGAGCCCTGGAACCAAAAAGCTTCAAGATCGGCACTGCGGTCAGATCTGACAGCTACAGTTGAACCAGACAAAAACCAGACCATTATGGTAAGTATATAACTTTGATTTTTATTAAGTTTTATATATATATATATATATATATATATATATATATATATATATATATATATATATAAAACAAGTATGAAATCATGAATGAAATTTGCTAAAAGGAATTCTCAATTCTTTCATACAAACAAGGAGATCTGCATCATGTAATTTATTCTCGGATACAAGAAATTTGCCAAAAAGCAAGGATAAAGCTGCATCAGTTCAACCCCTATTAAAAGGTGCAGATCATTATTAAGATACATTGTGCTGCTATTGTGTCAATGTCATTGCAACTTTGTATACATGAGCATAAGCCTAAAAAAGTGAATAAATTGTCACATTAGCAGAGAATTATTTACAACCCTAACAGTGTTCAACATCATCTGGAGAAGTAACATTTACTTTGTGCTGTACTTTTTCTACAAAACTTATGATGAAACTCACTCTTTATCTCAAATCTCTCAGAGAAAGATCATATTAATTCATACTTCAGCTGTTACAGTGCTACACATGTAATTAGAAGGGTAATTTAGCTTGTATGTATTCATATTGATGGTAGCTTTCTCTGACTGCAGGATTACAACTGTCATTTGAGAAAACATCTAGGTAAATAATCAAAATGGAAAAACCTCTTATAGAAAGTGGATCTATACCGGTACTCTTGTTAGACCTGAATTTATTGTACAAGTGACAATCAGTTAAAAATGGATTTATCCCATTTCATCACATCATGGGTCACACAGTCCCACTTCTAAGACATGTAAGAAGACAAGTCATTGACCAGAAACTTCCTGACATCAACCCCCTTTTTCATACAGCAAAAAAAGACAGGAAAAACAATATATGGGTCCCTGTCAGAAAACTGAATGTTCAAAAGATGAACCGCACAAGATCATAAACTCAGAAACCCAGAAGCTTGAATGAAACAGGACAAATACAACACCTGCTTTTTAGTTGTGCTCCCCAACTAATTTCACACACAGACACACACACACACACACACACACACACACATATATATATATATATATATATATATATATATATATATATATATATATATACATATCTATATATACATATATATATTTTTTTTATTTATTTTATTTACTTGTTTTGTTTGTTAACCAGGTAGTGTCCAACTGGGCCAGAGCTAGAAACACGTGTCTGTAGCTGGGATGTCTTGTATTCTGCTGATACTGATATGGAATGTAGATAGCAGATTCCAGAAGTGAGGTTGAATAAGAATTTCAGGTAGGGTGGGGAGGGTAAGGGGTTGCAAAGAATAATAGGTTGTATGTGAACTACGTGAAACCTGAAAGAATTGGTAAAGGGTATGGGAGAGAGATTAGCCTGGAGAGTGGCAAGAGCACAGCCAGTGATTATCAAGGTGCTCCTTTAGGAGGACTTTGAACTGATGGTGGTTAGGAATTCTAGTTATGGTATTGGGAAGAGTGTTCCAGAGTCTGGAAATTTTGTGTGAATAGAGGGAGTCACCATTTAGGTTGTGGGAGTTGAAAACATTTAGCAGAGGTTTATTAGAAGATCTGAGAGATCTGAGAGTGGTATTGGGCTGGACTAAGTTGGAAATAGCGGGGCAGTGGTTAGGTTGATTGACTATTTTTGGGTTAAGGTTAGTTGATGCAGTGATAGAAGATTGGGGAGTTTTAGCCAGTTTAACTGAATGAGAGCAGAGCAGTGGTGAGAAATTTGTGGTTGGTTAGTAGCATATTTTGCAGTCTTGTTGTAGCATGATTCTAGGTTGTTAAGGTCTGATTTTCGAAAGTTTGTGAATATGAGGGAGCCGTACAGGAGGCAGGATAGCAGGTGAGAGTGGGCTTTAGAGAGTCGGGCTGTTGGAGTTAGGAAGAGTTCGGTTCTGTATACGCTGCCTAGTTTTATGTGGAATTTCTTGACTGTAAGTGCAATATGACTGTCAAATTTTAGACTATCATCTATGGTAACACCTAAACGTTTAGTGTGTCTAGTGGATACTATTTTTGGTGCCATTTGCTGAGACGATTGAGAGTGGGGGATGGGAAGGTTTGAGGTTTTTAGTTTTGAAAACTATAATCTTAGTTTTGTTGGGGTTCAGAATGAGTTATTGTTGGGAGAGGTATTTTTCAATGTCCTGAAATGCTGATTGTATTTTTAGTTGAAGTTCTTAGGGTGAGGTGGCTAAACAGGTAAGTGTGGCATCATCTGTGTACTGAACTATGGATGTTAGTTGAGTAGCAGAGCTGAGGTCATTAGTAAATATGATAAAGAGAAGTGGACCAAGTATAGAACCTTGGGGTACACCTATGTTGGGGGAAGTGAGTGTTCCCATTTAGTAACCTGTTGACGATTTGAAAGATAGCTGTGCAACCAAGTTAGAGCTGATGGGCTGAGGCCATGGGAGGACAGTTTATTAATAAGCAAGTGGTGGGATACTGTGTCAAGAAAGATGGATGAGACAAGCTGGCCTTCATTAATGTGATGATGAATAGTGTTAGTAAAGGTTAGTAGGGCAGGGCTGGTACTATGTTTAGGTCTAAATCCATGCTGGGAACTGGAAAGTAGATTATTGTTTAGGAGATAGTTAATGAGTTGCTTGTGTGTATATATATATATATATATATATATATATATATATATATATATATATATACATATATATATACACACACACACACACACACACACACACACACACACACACACACACACACACACACACACACACACACACACACCAACTCTGATATCACATTACAGTGAGCATACTTCATGTAATCTAAAACAGCCAAGGTCGACTGCAACAAAACTGACCTCAAACAGTTGAAAGCAACATAACTGACACACTAGTATACATGTGGCAGGGAATAGCATTGACACATGCAAAATCTATATTTTAAAAACAATCAAAAACATTGTTTTTTGCTGGGAAGTAAGCCCATCTGGACTCCCAAATGCCACCTGCCAAATTTCCCAACACTGGGACTGGTGCGATCTTGCACTTCTGTAGATCAGCTGGCTAATCAACCATATTCAGTTGACTAAGCATCTGTCTTTCTAACACACAATGGACCATTATAATAGCATCTAGAAAAATAAGACGTGCTTCTTGCACTGATTGCTGTTTATATGTACTAACTCCTAATCACACAAACATGGAGAAAGTTAGGAAATTGGTGACTTCTACTACTCTTTGTCTGGAAACCTTACGAAAAACACACAACACATTTAGAACTTTGACCTTGCCAGTATAAAACCCTATATTTGTAGTTAGGACAACCTCAGGAAAAAAAAAAAAACTTTGGCCAAATCAGTCTGTGAAAAGACATTGGTGAACCAGTAGTTAATGAAATGACCCCCAAAGAAATGAATAATAACTAAATAATAACTAAAAATTACTGAAAAAACAAATAATGACTACTTCTCACAAAAAGCTTTATTGGTTACACATTTTTGTCTCCAGGGACCTCTTCAGTACCATCAAACACCAAGGAAATGGGGTGTATCTTTACAACAATTTCCATTAGATATATACATGATAATGTCAACATTTATCTTAGAAGCAGAGTATCTTTGTAATTTCATATAAAGAAACTTATACTATAATAAGGATATCTATAAAACAAAAAAAAAATAATCTCCTACATTAGCATATGAGTTTCTTTTAGGTATTGTTTATGAAGGCTTTCCAGAAATAATATATCACAAATCACCTCCATCCAAGTCCCTTGATGCACCTTCAGTTCCAAAAACTACAAATAATATGCATGTGGTTCAGCAGCAATGCTGGGATGATATATTAAATGGCTATTTTCTATTAAGTAAACACAGTCATCCTAAAAATATTATTTAATTGAATTTTGTGTAAGAAATAGATAGATCTAATTCTCTAGCAATAGACATTCTCATTGACATTTCTAAGTTTATGCAGAAATTTACACGAAAACTAGATTTACCTGGCTAGGAGAGGTCACCGTTATTTATTCAGTTTGTAAAACACTATCTGCATGTCAAATGGCACCCTTGTATGAACCTCCCAGAAATCCTTTGGATACCTTTAAAAGTTCCTCTGGTACTTACTGGCAAATTGGTATGAATGCTATTTTACCCCATTCTCAAAGAGAATCTCAGTACATCCTTACCATCTATTGGTGTTTCAAGAAAACCTGAAGCAATACCTCTTCATTCTGTTCCTGACAAGAATGTTGCATATAAGTTAAGACTGTCAGTCGAGCAGGAATTCCATACCTCTCCATTACAGATCAGAGTCCAGCCTGAATGAGCACATAATGTTACATTGGATTGTAGTGTACTGTATGATATTATATGATATAATATGATATATGATATTATATTATATCATAATAGCTTGACAGCAGAAGGAGACAATATACCTATCCAGTCTGCCCCTGCATGTATCTTAGCATTCCACCTCTGCTGCAGTCCTACTTTCCCCTATTCATTATTCCTACCCATCCCATGCCATCACTAATGCCTCTTTCAATTCCTTTGATTCTTGTAATCCATCCGATGGGTTAACAAACCTGCCAATAAAAAAGTAGTTTTGGATATCCAGGAAGTAGCTAGTAATTAAAGTCTGCTACCAGTGTATCTTCCTCCTGCCTGTGTCCTTCCTGTTGAGAAAAACCCAATTATATTTACCTGACATGGCCTTATGTATGAGTATCATACCTCCATTCTTTTTTTTTTTTTTTTGTTCTCAGGTGAGAGCAGCCGAAAGAAGAAGAAGAAGAAGAAGTTCTCAGGTGAGAAGAACTCTAGCTCTTCTGGCCTCTAGTCATATTCCTGCCCATCCATCCAATTTCTTGTAGCGCTTCTCAGAATTCTTTTAAGCAGCCTGACATACTTTTCTTTTTATGGTCTTCAGAATTGCACACAGTACTCATAGTGTGGTCAGATCAAGGCCCTGTAGAGTAGACGAATTGCCCCTTTGCCTCTGGACGCTCTCCTCCTAAGGATACAAGGACTCTACTTGCTGATGCCACTCCCCTTTCTTTTCCCAGTGGACCAATCCAGGTGTGATCAACAACATTAGATCCTCTTTTTGCTCTGTTGCTATGATTTCCACTCTTCTCATTTGTTGTTTCATACCAGGGTTGTTGCGGTCCAAGTGCAGTACTTTGCATTTGTTTGCATTAAAGCTCAACTGGCATGTCTTTATCCACTTGGTCAGCCTATTAAAATGCTTCATTAAAATTGATCCTAACCTCTGCTCCTCAGATTTGTCTGAGACAAGCACAACAACGTGTACTGGACCCAGAAGAGACCCCCCTCCTCCCAAGTGAAACTCCACTTGTCATTTTCCTAATTCCTTACATTGTCCCTCTCACCCACTCCTCTGTGTCCTAGCATTACATCATGCACCATTCCTTCACACGTGTCCATACTCCTAACCTCTGCAGTTTTCCTGTCAGTCTCCTGTGTGGGACAAGTGAAAGACTTTACTGAAGTTCAGGTAGACCATGCCTACTGACACTGCCCATGAATTTCACCTGCAACCCAATCATAAAACTGAATCAGGTTTGACTGCCAGCTCCTGCAGGCTGCAAACCCCTATTGGCTGCTGTTCTGTAGATTTTTTTACCTGTAGAAATGTTATCAGCATTCCCATCAAGAGTCTCACTATTACTTTCCCTATCTCCAGGTGTTTTGTGAATCATAAAGTATATCAGGAATGCAAGCTTTATGAAACTCTATGCCCTCTATATTATTCTGATGAAGATAATCTTACAGAATCTTGTTCTTTAAAACAAATACTATAGAAATGTATTCATACAGAACAAAATACCTAGAATGAAACATTCATATTCCTGTTATTTTCATATTGAGAAATTCCCTAAACAAAAACAAATTAATCATATTTGTGACTTATTGCTGGAAGAATCCCTGGTGACTGCTGGATGTAGTTAAAGAGATTTAGGTAGGGAATTTATAAGTACCTGCTGAATATTGCTGGGAACTTTGCAAGAGAAAAATGCCAGAATACAAGAAATGGGCAGCAGAGGCTGCTACCAAAAATCATAAAAGTCAAAAGAAGTACCATGATCATTCTACTATGACTTAGATCCTTTCGCTGCTCCCTTCTTCACAAAAAAACTGTAGATACAATAACATAAATAACAGGAGATGTTGCTTCAAGTTAGCCCAGTAAATCACCCAATTATTGTGTTTTTAAAAAAAAATACATTTTATCAACCAACTTAGACAGTGGCACAAGTTTAGTTTTAAAAATAAACATTGTTAAGCCAGTGCAGAAAATGGATACTAAAGTAAAAGAAATTGTAATATAATTTTCTGAATGATTTCTAGAATACCTAGGGAAGACAAGATTGAACATGTTCACAGGTTCATAGATGTGTAAGAGGCTAATGGCCCTGGAGCCTTTACAAGCCTAGCCCATAGGATTAGCCTGGCATTGTGCTACCCGACCTTAGTTTCCAGTGCCTCTGTCGAGTAGAGCCACTGGAGTGATCCCCCGGGTGAAATTTCCATTTCCCATCCACTTTTCACGATTTCTCTTGAAGAGGGCAAGTGAGGTGCTCTGTTTGACATGTATGGGGAAGTCTATTCCATAGCATGGGCAGTCTCTGGGTTATGAACCTATCCCTCCAGCATGTTCTGTTGATTATGGTAATGAGGTTGAGGTCTCTGGAGCATGTGGTGTGGAGGGATTGGGATTTTTTTAGATGTAGCATTTCTAACAGAGCTGGGTCAGACATGCCTTTGTAAGTCAAGCAGAGATCGCCTCTAAGTAGGCGATATGAGACAGAGAATAGTTGGAGTTTTTTGGGTCTGTCCATATAGGACAAGTATTTAAGGCCTAGGATCCTCTTTATGAGGTACTTTTGCAGCCTCTCCAGTTGTGATATGGCAAACAGAAAATGCTATTTTTAGACAAAGTAAAGAACAACTTATGGAACCCCAGCATTGAAGTTTGAAACTGTGAAATAGGAATTAGACAGAAACACTGGGGATAATAGAAGCATCTAACAATAAATTGGTCTGGTCCTCTAAAAAGTACAACAAAAGGATGATAAAATTCAATACTGTTTGGATTATATGGCTCTCAACATATTATTGGAAATGATAGTTTTACATTGCCTTAAACAGATGTTATTCAAGAGAAACCAATACAGTCTTTGTTGTTTTTTTTTCTAAGATTTTACTTGTATTTACTAGCAAATATTCTAGTTCTGCATTAGACCTTCTCCATTGCATGGGGCCACAACTACCTTTTGAGAAAATTATAGAATATTTCAGAAAAAAAGCTGTCTTGATAAGAACATTTCATTTTGTAAAGTATTTTAAACATTTGCTTCAAATGGTTAATAAAACATCTATGACTCTTGAAAATTTTTGCCAGATAGGGAATTTTTGGATTTGTTGTAGTGGATGGGAAGAGTTTACCCACCGATTAAGGAGACAACAAATTGGAAAGTGCCCTACTTTCACTACCAAAAGAAAGAAAGGGTATTATTGACACTGGCAAACTTTTGTTAGTGCTGTATATCAGATACCTCTAGTTTGTTAGCACTTATTACTGATTTATTAAAAATAAAACTCAGTATGATGGTTTGGACCACTGAGTATGAATCCCATTTTGACTCCATAAAAACAATGCCTAGCAATGCTATAGCATTATGTCAGACTAATGTTTCTAAGCCTTTTAGACTATATACCACTGGCTAAAATATCAGCCTCAGAGTTGTTAAATGTCAGCAAAATGATGGTCAGAAGTATCCTGCTAGCTACAGCAGTAAGAATTTGCATGAACAAATATGACTTGTTAGACCCACCTCAACACCCTTTTTAGAATGTATTAAATTATGACAAAGTATTTAACACTACACAATTGAGCAAAATTTACCACAGTTTACCACAAATGACTACAATTTCTGTCCTAAATTAGGGATACTACTGGAAATTTAATAATGATTCGTGATAACAGGATTGCAAGATAAACCATATATATTCATATTATGATGGTAAACCTTGTATATAGTTTATCTTGATAGTTAAATAATTTAATTTAATTTAATTTAGCTTACTGTAGTAACAGGATTTGTTGATGTATAGAAATTTAAATAACATATATATCTTATGTGCACATATATAATTATATAATGTATAAAAGACAATTATATTATTGTATTTCTAATTTGATGGTCTCAGCTTTTAAGCAAATATGTTTAAAAGAATACTAAAAAGGAAATACTACAGACTATATGAGCCAGTGAAAGGTCCAGATGTTATTTATGGTACAATTTGTTCACAATATATATGGGTCATAATTTTTTAGATTGCATAGCAAGAATGAAGGATACCAGCTTGCATATTATGCATTGTTATTTGGATTTAGAAAATATTTTCTTTGTCACCTAACAACCAAAAATGAGGAACTAGACTTTTTTTCTCCTGCTTATGACAATTCATAGCTAATAAGTGAAGAATGTGAATTGGGGGGGGGGGTAAGAGATGAGTTATTAACTTGCATTTTATTTGCTTTTATTTGTCCCCATATCTTCCTGATGTATGAGCAGGACCAGGCTGGAGTGCCAGGAAAACAGGCAATTGAAGAAAACACTAAATTTACTGACTCTGTTCTGAGTGACAGCAGACTTCATAAATTTTAGATGGAGTGATCAAGTTGGTCTAGAGTAAGGAGTTAAAGATTAGTCAGTAATGGAACTGATCATCCCAAATGAAAGGAGATGAAGAGAACAATAAAGGAAAACATAAAACACTGTGCCATGACCTAAACTTACTAAAAAAAATTAAATCAACATGAACAGGTAAAATAACCTTGATTCTAAAACTGTGGCCACAGATTCTATAAGGAGAGAAAACATTAGAATGTTTGCAAGGTCAAAGGACAGTAGGACAGAGAAGGGAGTGTACTGAAGGAGAGAAAAGAAATTATTTATTTATTTATTGATCCGACTGAGGTGAATAGCCCTTTTTCAGCGGAGGCCCGGGGAGAAAAGCTCCACAGTATACAGGTCATTAAAAGCATTAGAATTTCACAGTAGTTACAATGAAAGTATATTAGTTAAATACAGAGGTAATTAGTTCAGCAGCTTCATTGTTTGAAATGTAGGCATTAAACAATATAAGACAATAATTCATAAAAAGCAGCAATAATTATAGGTAACCGTAGCTGTATCTAATAATTAAATGAGATCAGAAGAGGAAATGAGATCTGTAGATGTAAAGGTAAAATAGTATGCAGAGGTTATAATTCATCATTGGAGGTATAAGAGGGCATACTGATAGTGAAAAGTGAGGTAGAGTTTAGCAAGTGGACTGAATGTACTTTATGGAGGATGATAACAAGGGCAGGACCAGTGTGCTTTTAGGTATTCTTTGGTTGCAATTTTGAATTGATTAGTTTGTATAAGAGACCTGATTTCTAGTGGCGGTTTATTCCATGCTATAGAAGGATTGGAGCTATAGAGATTGCATCCAAATTTATTTTTAGCTTTGTGTATTTGTAATAGGTTTTGGTCAGAGCTACGTAAGGACCTGGTAGGGGAGTATTGAGAGATTAAAGAGGATAGGCTAGGACAAAAGGATTGCTGATAAAGAACTGGATGGATTATCTGTAGTTGGGAGTGAAGGAATGAGTGGGGTAGTTCAAGCTAGCTTAAGTATCTTAGTGAGAGACAATGGTGAGATTTATAAGTTTGTTGGGCAGCGAATCTTGCAACCTTGTTATAGGTGGATTCTAGTTTTGCTAGAAGTGTGGAGTTGTGATTAATGAGAATTTGACAGCTATACAATAGACTGGGTAGTAGGTATGAGTGAGAGAGGGTAACTCTTGCTTTATTTGTAAGAAGCCTTTTGTTTCGATAGAGAAGGCCCAGTTTTTGGTGTGTTTTTTAATACAGTTATTTATATGTAAGTCTAATTTAAATTGGTCATCTATTGTTACTTCTAGTAGTTTTGTGCTAGTTTCAGCTATGATGGTTGTGTTATTAATGGAGAGTACTGAAAAGGTTGATTTAAGGTGGGTGAGTTTTTTTGGAAAAAAGAGTAGGAGTTTTGTTTTTTTAGGGTTAAGTATTAGCAGGTTATCACAGAGCCAGGATTCTACTGAGTTGAAAGATAAGGTCATCAGGAGAATCTGCAGTGGTGATGACTGTGGAATCATTTGCATATTGAATAAGGGATGACAGAGGACAGGAGGTATGTAGGAGATTAGTGAAGATATTAAAAAGTAATGGGCCTAGGATGGATCCTTGGGAGACACCCATTTTCACTGGTAAAGGGGGAGATAGAGCAGAGAGCCATTTCACATATTTTAGGTGGTCAGTGAAATAAAAGAACAAAATGTAGAGACCTCACCAAAGAGCTGCTATACACACCTCATAGTCCAAATGAAATAAATGAATAAAACATTGCAGACCACCACTATATTCCAAAATTTAATTCAAACATGACAGACATCCATGAAAATACAAAGCCAGTTGATAAAATCAATAAATAAAATTCCAAGAAGCTTCAGTAAAACAATTGTCAAATCCTTAGCGCTTTCGGGTACTAACCCTTCTTCAGATAATTCAACTGTACTCAGAGGAAGATATTTAAACTAACTTGTGTCCAATTATCTCTAATAATACACCCGCCTATTTTTCAAGGTGGGTCTCATAGGGACTGCCTCATTGAGCCCTGGAGCTCTATGAGCCAACAACTCAATTATCCACTTAGTCTCCTCTAATTCAGTCTGTTGTTTCATATCCCCACCACTCACATTTCTATACATATTCCTAATAGCCCTAAACTTAAACCAATGTCCCTCATTCTGATCTATATGTCTAAACAATGCATTATGTGGATTCTTTGTTCTAATGCATTAGAACAAAAAATCCACATAATGCATTGAATTATCTGAAGAAGGGTTAGTACCTGAAAGCGCTAAGGATTTGACAATTGTTTTACTGAAGCTTCTTGGAATTTTATTTATTGATTTTATCAACTGGCTTTGTGTTTTCATGGATGTCTGTCATGTTTGAATTAAATTTTGGAATATAGTGGTGGTCTGCAATGTTTTATTCATTTATTTCATTTGGTCAGTGAGATAGCTGGTAAACCAGGTAATAGTAGAGGTACAGAAGTTGAGTTAGACAGTTTGATTAGTAGGAGAGGGTGAGAGACTGTATCAAAGACTTTGGAGAGGTCCAGGAATAGGCAAGAAACAAGTTTATTTTTATCCCTGGCTTGTGAGATAGTGTTGGTGAAGGATATTAGAGCAGTCGAAGTGCTGTGCCTAGGGTGAAAGCCATGCTGGGTGGGTGTGAGCAAGGATTCCTTAGAAGGTATTGCATGATCTGCTTATGTATGCATTTTTCCAGTACTTTTGATAGTGGAGAGAGGATAGCGATAGGTCTGAAGTTTGAAATGTCAGTAGATTTACCTCCCTTGTGTATAGGTAAGGTGTAGATTTCTTTCTAGATAGAAGTGACTTTTGATTCTGAGATAGAGCGATTTATTAGGCTAGATACAGGAAAAGCAATGGAGTCTGCAGCTACTTGCAGGAAACAGGGAGGCAGATGGACAGCCGAGGAGGAGCAGGGTTTAAGTTTAGTGAGTAAGGATTTGATATAGTTAGTAGGTACTGATTTAAGACAGAAAGAATTTGGAGAAGGAGGGGGTTTGGGAGAGTTATCTATATTGGTAGTAGAGGAGAAGGAGTTAATCATATTTGATATGGATTCAATAAAATAGGTATTGAACATGGTAGCTGTTTCTTTTGGAGTATTGTTTGGCCAGGGGTTGGGAGAAGAGGGGATTCCAGGATGCAAGATTTGTTTAATGGAGTTCCAGAATTTTTGGGGGTCTGACCTTCAGGCAATAGGAGGGTTAAAATAAAAGTTATTTTTATCCTTATTAATGTGTTTTTTTGCCAGATTCCTGAGTTCTTTATATTTTTGTAAATGGGTTGGGAGTTTACATTTTACCCACATTTTCCATATTTTGTCTCTGGTATTCATTATAGTGCAGGTAGCTTTAGTTAACCATGGTGATATATTGGATTTGGTTCTGACAGTGCAGAGAGGAGCAAGTGAGTTTAGGATATTAAGAAAGGTTGAGTTAAATGAATGGACAGCAATGTCAAGAGGGAGGAGAGTTAGTTGTGACCAGTTGATTTTGGAGAGAAGAGCATTAAAGGTGACAGGGCAGAAGGAGGTAAGTTTACGGCAGGTTATGTATCTGTGGGACTTGGTGAAATGAGGTGTATATCTGAGAACGTTCACAGGGTGTGGTCACTTAGGGAGTCAGGTAGGGTTATAGGATCATGATAATTGTTTGGGTCTGAGACTAAAATACAGTCTATGAGAGAACTGGAAGCATGAGCTTTGTTAGAATGGGTGGGAGTAGAGATAAGTTGCACAAAGCCATGCAAGTTGATGAAGGAGGTAGAGTTAGGTTCCTGTAAGGTTAGCCAGCTGATATTTACATCCCCAAGAAGGATGGTTTCATTGTGAAAGTTTAGAGAAAGGTAGGAGAGAATGCTCTCTAGCAGGGTAAGGTTATCACCTGGTGGAATGTAAATATCTACAACGGTGATAGTATAATAATTAAGTTTAAAGTTAGCCATCAGGAGTTCAGCAGGTGAGAAGGAGGGAGTGAGTATAGGACTTGAAGGGGTTAGGTGGTTAGACTATAGCCACACCACCTCCTTTTTTCTTTTGTCTATCTTGTCGAAGTATGCTATATCCAGAAGGGAGAATATCTCTATCAGAGTTTTGTGGCTTCAACCAGGTTTCAGTTAGGGTGATTATATCAGGAGTATGGTTTGTCATCCAGACATGGAATTCACTTATTTTGTTTAGGACACTTCTAAGATTCATAGAGTAAAATGATAGTTGTTTGTTGGTGGGGCTAGTGCTGGCAGAGTTTGGGCATTTTACATTTTTACATTTTTAGGTAGAGAGGAGAGGGTGGGACCTGGGTTAGGATGTACATCATCTGATAGTAATAGGGAATTTGGGAGGAAGTATGGTTTGTATAGCACCAGTTTTATTTTATGTTTGACAGATGTAGTGAGGGATGGAGGTATTTTGATTTTTGGGAGGATTGTATTTAGTGGAAAGAGGGATGAGTAGATAAGGGAAGATTGCAGGAGATGTGTGAAGGTATGAACAGTGATATTTGTACGAATGAAATATGTTGGAGTTAAGTGAGAGTTATAGGAGGTGAGAGTATAAAGAATGAGCAATGGAGGTAGGAAGAGAAAGGTTTGGGTTGTGAAAGACATATTAAGAGGTGAGTTGGTGCTTGATGAAGGGGCTATACAGTAGTAACTTAAGTGGGGTAATTAGGGGAAAGTAGGAAGAGGAGAGCAGCAGGGGGAGAGATATGAATTAAAGAAGCAGGAGGCAGTGTTAAAGATCAAGGGAGGAGAGATTGGGTGGGGTGTGTTTTAGTTTTAGAACAGGAAAGGGAGGGTTAAGGAGGAGGGGTTTGTAAGAAGGGAAAAGTATAAAGGAAATGATATGGGGGTGGGTGGGAATGGGGGTGGGTAGAGGAGCGGAGTGAGCCCGAGCATAGAAAGGGCGAACGGAGCAGGGCCTCACCATGTTCGTGGTAGTTTGCAGTAAGTAGAACAATTAGTCTGCCAAGCTGCTTGGAAGACAAGGTGTGCAACGCTGTAGGAAAGCTTGAAAAGCAAAGTCTCATTTATGTTACAAAAACACCTGTTTGTATTAGGGGCAAGCTTTCCTGTGCCCCAGAGCTTCAGGGGTCTGGAATCTACAGTTAAACCTAAGGTAGAGTAGGTATAATGGCTGGCGTTTCTGATAGCATGCTCTTAAGGAGACTACTTTACAGGTCAGAGTAATTTCAGTTCTAAGTTAATCAGCATGTCATACTTTAGTTTAGCTGGAGATGGCCGTTTAGTTTTGCTGAGGGAGACCCGATAGTAGGTGGCTCAACCAATGTTTCACTGTTGGAAGCAACTGGGAAGTGGTCAGGCAGAGCTAGGGATGAGGAAAAGCAAGAGATGGGAAATTACTAGGTTGAGCAGTGAAACAAACACAGAAAGGACAGAGTTAGAGAAAGCAACAGCCGCAAACAATGAAATATACAATGCAGGCTCGTGCTATGCAGTGTTTTGCTGCTGAGCTAACTTATATCTTATAACTACCAGTCTAGTACCAGCAAAGACATTTTATAAATTTATTTACAATTTTATTTATTTATTTTATATTTATTTATTTCTAAACATAATTTAAAATAAAGGAATTTAAAGAAGAAGAAATAAGAAAAACTAGGTTAAAATTATGAAATGAAGAAATATACATAAAGCGATATAAGACGGTAACTGTTGAGGATAACAGAAAAAAGAAAGGAGTCCTCTACTCCTAAAGATAATTTGACCCAACTATTCTTATATAAGGACTGATAACTTTCTTTGAATTGATGATGCTTAACTAACATGGCAATTCTGTGGCAGCATTACCTCACTTAAGCCCTTCTAACAAGAGCAGCTCCATGTTTCCATGTTTATTACCTCTTGGACTTTGGGCTGCAATACCTAGCATACACCACTTTGAAATGAAGCATTCTGTGTCAGAGTGGGGATGCGGGAAGAAAAGTGAACATGTGAGCTGCTACTGCTAATTCATGGAGGGTGGCATCTTAAAGTATGTTATGTCTTAACCCCTCTCAGTATACTTGGTACATTATCCAGTGGGATTATTCAACTGGTGTTTGTGCAAGTGAGCATTCTCTCTTCTGCAGTGATTCTCTATGCTGCTATTCCTTCCCAATATTCTAATGATTGTACTATCACATTAATAATCCTCACCCTCCAGTGGAGATTGAGATGTTATAGGCATTCCCCCATGCACACTCACATTCTCCTCCATTATTAAAATAAGCAAGCTTCACCCTGATTCCTAATCCCAACCTTGCTCTTCCAGTGCCCAACCACTAACTGAAATTATATTCAAAGCTTTAGCTTTCTTTGTCAGCAGAATCGGAGAACCTCAGGGAGTGGATCATTTGCTGAAGATTTACTGGAATTCAACTATACCTTCAATATTATGTAGAAGAATGAAGAGATTTTGGGCACTCTACAAGGGACTTGGAAACAATTTATATTGAGAGGGAAGAGTAGCTATAAGGAAATTTGGAATTGTGGGAACAGCTTGTGAAGATGCGAGGTACTGATAGCTATGCCAGGAGAAGCAGAGCAGTGGATGTGTAACATATACCAGCACAGCTAGCTGGAATTTAATAAAAAATTAAAGGTTATTTGAATATAAAACTGATTGGTACAGATGCTTGTGTTGGAAATGTATGTGTCAGGTTGCTTGTGTTAAAAATGTATCTACAATGTCTACTGCTGGACAGAGAAAGAAATGTACATTTATTATTGTAACTGTTGAAATGTATATATTGCAATAGAGGATATTGGAAGACAGTAGGTTAATCTCAATTCATCTGACTTTTAAAAATATATTAAGAAATTAAACTACTTAATTTAGGCCATAAAGATTGTATCTTACAGTTCTCAATGCAGCAAGAAACAAAAAGTCTGTACTAGGAAGCTTCCTGCATTGTCATCGGGGTGAACTAATTACTACTATGGAAGGGTGGAGGTTTGAAATTGTTTTATGACTTCCAGGAGCTGCAGCAGATCTTAGCAAGGCTCTGTGTGTGTGTGTATTATTGACACCTATGTGCTAAATCCTGACAGCTTCTAGCCAAAGGAGGAAGCATGGGAACCTGAAGTCAGATGACATGATGTATGTGATGTCATTCTTTAATCCATCACTAAAAATGATATTTTAATACTAGGTGAGACTGAAGTCTCATGGCATTCTATTTTTGTAACCTGACAAAGAAGGATCTCACACCAACTCTTGCTCTAGTAAGTAACCAGGGAATAATAATTCTTTAGATCAGTCAGAAAACATAGTGAGATTAGTTAAGTATTTTTTTTTCTGTAACTGTGTGAATCTGTCCATCTGTCTTATTTTTAATATTTCCTGTGATTGAAACTCTGGTGTTTATTGCAAATAGATCCTAAGTATTTTCATGTTCTTTTATTATTCATTATTAAATATATTTAAACTTTTCACTGTGGTTTGTCCTTTGGAGAATATTTTAAACGTTGAGAGGATTTGTATCTATTTGGTGACACTGTGGCCACTACTGGAAGCCTTACTGCATTGTGCAAACACTGTCATTATTAATCTTACTCAGTATAATTGGGTACCATTGTAAGATCCTTAGAGTAGCCGGTATTGGGGTGTCTGGTGGCAGTGTAACTACCTTATAGTTTGGGCAGAAAGGGTCATAGCTAGTGAATCTATGCCAGCCTTTCCCAGGTGTGTGTGTGTGTGTGTGTGTGTGTGTGTGTGTGTGTGTGTGTGTGTGTGTGTGTGTGTGTGTGCGTGTGTGTGTGTGTGTGTGCGTGTGTGTGTGTGAAAATCAAATCTCAAAGTGTGTGTGTGTCAGCTACTTGGATCAGGGACACAAAGGACTGGTTTCACAGAGAGGGTGTTAGAGGATTTGGCTTGGACACTCTGCTGAGGACTCAGATGTACAGCTGTGCAGGTGGGGAGTCTTACTGGGGATACGGACAGAGGGGGAAACCCAGACTCAGGACTGATTCTGTTCCCTGTGTGCTTTTAAGAGAAATTCTGCTTGATGCAAAGAGCTGCATCTGGAAATACTGGGTGTATCCATTTTTGCTCCAAGTGAATGTCCCTCTTCAGTGCCAGTGGTGAGGATTCAGCCTCCTTGATTACTGATCCAGAGTGGGGATATCACATATTGGTGAGCAGTGGTTTGGATATTAACTGAACTTCTGTAGCCTGTAGGCAGTTGTCACTAAAGGTGTGTCCTCTCAGCAGCCACAAGGTAAACATTCAGAGTTTTATTTCACAGCAGTTTTATTTATTTTTTGTTAGTTTAGTTTAGTCAGGGAAAGCAGGCAAAGATATCAGCAGAGGATTAGGGAAAGCTGACAAAGGACCAGTTGGCCAAGGTTTGTGAAGCCAAAGGACTGGTGCATGCCAACTTGATTAAAGAGGAAATTATTTCAACTTTAGTCACAGCTCAGACCAGCAACCAGGAGGATAACCAGTCTGGTGATGGGAATTTGCAGCCCTCAGAAACAGGATAGTTCACCTTTTCCTCAAAGGACTTAAAAATCCATCTGGAGTTAAAGAGACTTGAACTGAAGGCCAAATGTTTGAATTAGAATCAGCAGAGAGACTGCAGTGTTTGTAGGATGAAGAAAATTAAAAGCAGCATCAACATGAGAGGGAGATGCTGACTACCAGTGTCATGGAGGTAATGGGGAAGGGAATAACCGAACCCCAGAAGCAATAAAGGTCAATACATTTCTTTCACAATTTACAGGGAGTGATAGTTTTTTCATATATTTGAAAGAATATGTAAACAGTATATTGTTGACCAAGGGCTCTGTGTACAGTTCCTGACCTGCTTACTTCATGGTAAAGCTGTAACTGCTGTTTCTAAATTGTCTGATATTAATTGTTTCAACTATGACAAAGTAAAGAAATGTTTACTTGAATGTTTTAAGTTAACACCTGAAACTTACAGAAAAAAGTTTCATGAGCATAGATGCAAGGCAGATGAAAGTGTGTGTGATTATATCACTGAGTTAAGCACTTATTTTCATAGGTGGGTGAGTCGGTGTCAGGTCCCTAGTTTTGAAGGGCTGGCAGACCTTTTGGTGAGGTAACAAGCCCTTAGCACTTTGCATGAGGACATGAGAATCTGGTTGGCAGACTGAGAATGTAAAAAAGGGGGATCTCTACTTAGCAAGCAGGGCATCACTGTACAGGAAAGAGATACCCAATGTTGCACATATATATAAGGGAACCCATGGTGGGCAGGCTAAATCACCCCAAAAGAATCCACTAGTAATATGGAAAGCCACTAGTTCAGGTACACGGCCAGGATTAAGAGTTAAATGTTTTAATTGTAACCAGTGGGGCCATGTATCATATAGATGTCTGTAGAGGCAAGATGGGGAGAAAAGGGTGGGGGAGCCAGGAAGTGGGAATAGCAGTATAAAGGTGGTAAGTTGCCTGGAGACAACAGGAGTATCAAACTATCACCAGAGGTTAAATCCTATTCTAGTGGATGGAAAACAGGCCACTGCTAAGACGGACACAGCCACTGACATAACCATTGTGAAGCCTGCACTGGTTATAGAGAAGCAGTACTTGCTTGGCTAGTCCATTCCAGTCAGATCTTTAGGAGGGAGCCCATTCTAAATGCCTTTGGCCAGGGTTCACCTTTACTGGGGGGGGGGGGGTGAAAAGGGAAATGTTTGAGATGTTTTAATAGGGAATGATTCTGACAATGCAGTACCTTCTCTGCATGCAGTTACATGCAATCAGGCTTGAAGACAGGCATGTGGGTCTGGTGGTCTGGGAGAGACCCAGACAGACCTCACACCTGAAGCCAGGGCTGGTGAGGCAGCTATTTCAGGGGGGAAGCTACCCTGTAGCAGTGAGCCTGAAGATGAAACACGGCTGCTGATAGGTGCTGATGTTCCCTCGACAGAGTGACTGCAAGGGCAGAGGTGAGGGGTAGTACCCTGCCTGACAGTGAGGCACTGCTGTCAGAGGATACTAGACTTCCTGTGGAAGGGGAGCTGGGAAAAGTTACAAAGATAAAGTTGAGAGAGGCTCAGCTCTTGGACCCTACACTACGAGACTTGAGGGAGCTTGCTAGAGAAGCACCTGATATTTAAGAAAAAGGGGAATCTGTAAACTGGAACAAAGGGCTACTGTATAAAGAGTGGACCCCTGAGGGACAGCTAGAGGATGAGGTAATACAGCAGTTGATAGTGCCTAGGGCCTACCATATGGCACTTCTAGCCATAGCCCATGCCATTCCTTTGGCAGTTCATATGGGCATAAAGTGTACCAAGAGATAAATTATGCATAACGTTTATTGGCCTGGGATTGCAAGGGATATAACAGGACCTGTGATCAGTGCCAAAAATTAGGCAAGTCAGGGGACAAGGTCACAACTCCTTTGATGCCTTTGCCTGTGATTGAGGAATCATTTCAGGGGGTAGCTCTGGATATTGCGGGGCCTCTGAGTACCCCAAGTTCCATAGGGAAGAAGTACATCCTGGTGGTAGTAGATTATGCTACTAGATATGCTGAGACGGTGGCTCTGTTCTCCATCGAGGCAGAGAAGATGACTAATGATTTGTTAGAGATTTTCAGCAGGGAAGGTTTCCCAAGAGAAATACTGACTGACAGAGGTGCCAGTATCATGTTAGACCTACTGGCTTGTCTATGGACGTGCTATTGGGTGAAGCACCTAAAGAGCACCCCTATCATCCCCAGACTAATGGTCTTGTAGAGAGGTAAATCTCTACACTAAAGACCATGCTACAGACATTTGCAGACCAGTTTAAAAGAGAGTGGGATAATATTTGCCCTATCTGCTGTTTGCATACAGAGACGTACCCCAGGAATCCACATGTTTTTCACCCTTTGAGTTGTTGTATGGACATAGGGTGAGGGGGCCTTTAGATTTAATTCGTGAGGAGTGGGAGGATGAGTATGAATCCTACAAAGAGTCTGTTGTGGCATATGTCCTAAACCTCAGGACAAGGCTTAGGGAGCTCATGGGATTGTCCCAGGAAAACCTGGCAGGAGCCGAACAGCAGAAAAAGGTCTGGTATGACAGGTATGCTCAATCCTAAAACTATGCTGTGGGACACAGGTTATGGTTCTCATTCCTGTCAGACACAATAAGCTGCAAGCATCTTGGGCGGGACCCTTCAAAGTGGTAAGGAAGGTCAGTGATTTTAACTACATCGAAGAACTGCTAGGGTGGAGGCAGTAAGTACAAATTGTGCCATGTTAACATGATGAAGCCTTACCATGACAAGGGGGCCCTTGTGCTAAGTATTTGCAGTAGGAGGCAGACGGAGTCTGAGGGGGATATATGGCTACATAGAGCCAGCCAGTAAAATGTCAACTTACTAAGGTGGAGCCTAAGGTTGCAGGCATATGACATGATAGTGCAGCACTGTTGTGGGGTCAGCAATGCCAATGCAGATGGGTTCTCAAGACAAGGCATGGGTTAATGTATTCCCAGATAGGATCATTTCTTGTAAACAATGTTTCTCAAGGGTCACTTGAAATACTAGCTTGAGTCTTCAAAGGGGGGGGGGGGATGTGACAATGTGAGGTATTGCCAGCTATGCCAGGAGAAGTAGGGCAGTGGATGCATACCATATGCCAGAACAGCTAGCTGGAATTTAGTAAAGAATTATAGGTTATGTGGGGATTTAGACAGAGGAGAAAACCCAGACCCCAGACTGAGTGTGTTTTCTGTGTGCTCTTAAGGGAAATTGTGCTTGATATAGAGAGCTGCATCTGGAAATACTGAGTGTATCAATTTTTGCTCCAAGTGAATATCCCGCTCCAGTGCCATTGGTGAGGATTCAGGTTCATTGATTACTGGCCGAGAGTGGGGACGTCACACAGCTACTACTTTGTTTGGAAATAATAACATTTGATGGATTATGTGTATAATCTGTCAGGGAGAAGGATATATGGACAAAGGAGTGATTACACACGGAAAAGGAGAATTGTACATCAGCACTACAGACAGGCTGGAGCCAGCTGTGTACCCAGCCTTTGAGAAAAAGAGTAAAAAGAAGTCACATACAAGATGGAGACACATCTTATCCAGCACACTATATGGTTTGACTGGTTATACGCTGTATCAGTGAATCAGCAGTGTATCTATTTTGACCAATGGCAACAAAGGGTACATTCTCTCCCACCATCCTGTGCAATGCCACTGGATATGTACCTGGTCTGTGAAAGAGGATGTGTATAGCAGAAGTAACATGAGAGTAAAATCTACACCAGAGCTAACTACAGGCTGTGAATGGCTATATACTTCACAGTGAAACAAGATACTGCTGTGTATTTATAGGGTAAAATGTGGTAGTATATTATACACCATAAATTACCCTTTTCCAAGTCCAATTCTTTCAGTACCACCGAAAAGGGAGGAAGGCAACATGGATGTATTCATCTACTATCTCATTTCATTACTTGCATCTTTTGTTAAAAACCTTAGCAAATATGATAGTAACACATCTCATGAATTAGTAGTAGTAGTAATAGAAGTAGTAACAGAAGTAGCAGTAGTACTAGCAGCAGACAGTAACAGAAGTAGTACTAGTGGTAACAGAAGTAGTAGTAGCAGTAGTGCTATTAATTGTAGTACCAGTACAGTTCTCTGCGCTTGGAGCAACACAGCATGACTTACTAATACAATATCACACCTTGCAGATTACACTGATGGATTTCCTCTCTGAAATTGTGGATGCCAAGTGGATGGCTGAGGTAAATTATTTTAATCTCTCCATAGCTTCTGACTCAGTCCAGTCAGGAAGGTGTGCCTGAAATCTCGCATTACTACTCGGTGTTTGTTAACTCCTTTTTTTCCCCTCCACCAATCTTGAGTCCCCTGGTACCTGTCCTGGGGATTTTACATTTCTTTGTCATTTTAACTGTCTTTTCTTTTCAATATGTGCTGTAATTTCTTATCTGTCAAGGATCCTTCGACCCTATAGATAAAAATCATTGCAAACTACTGCACACCCCAAATGCTAGCTTAAATTCCAAAGTCTCAGGACATATAAAAAGATACATCTGTTTGTAAAATCAGAATCACAGAGAATACAGTATCAGAATTACATATTTCTCTGGCAAGAGTTTAACACTGGTTTTCACATCACATCCATCCTTTTCTCAGTGAAGAAAGCAAGGAACTAGATGCAGCTTCCAGTTATGCACCACTGGAAATGTCTTACAAGCTAAGCCTTTGCTTCACTGGTTGCCAGATGTATCTCATTAATTGTGGATTAAAGTGCAAGTAACTATGAGGATCTGCTGCCTGATCACTTGATCACTTTTAAGAGTTCAGATATCCATGCTTATCTGGTGACATCCTTCTATTCCTGGACATATGTGTGTCTGCTCTGTCCCAAAGCTTTCATAAATCTAAACTCTAAAATTAAAAATGGTTGAGTATTTACTGGTAAGACAATTATTACTTCGCTAACATCCTGTTTATATTAAGTGATATCTTGTTTCCTCTCCCTTATGATGTCATCAGTAGAATAGCTTATCTTTAGGGACTACAGGTGGTCTCATTCATTTTGCTGTAAAGAGTTTGGTATACGTTCAGTGCACACCACCACTCTGAGCATTACATCTTTATACATATAAATGTAAGTGCTGCTGAGTTCTGCGTCACTCTTGTTCCATACAGATGTCCGCCAGCTTTTATCAAGGCGTACTACATATCTGTTGTTGCTTCATTCATTTTATACTCTCTCTCCCTTGCTTTAGCTTCTATGACCATTTATTTTATCTGCTGTTACTATCTGTGGTGCCCTTGCAAAACTTTTGTAAATAAACTACTTGTGTTCAAAGCTGAAGCCTTGAATAAACAAATGCATTAATATCCCTGACTTCATACAGCCATAGCTCTCAACTGTCCAGATTTTTGCAGAATATCCAGATTTTTGACTCATATTTAGTCTGTTTCTCATAAAATTGTAGTTTTCTGGCAAATCACTGGAAAATCATTGAGGACTGAAGTCAAAAAATAATAGCAGACTTCCTAATGCAAAACGTGTTATACTGTCAACTTTTAAGATTGTAAGAGCAATATTTAAAAAGTGTCCCTATTTTTGGACCTTTGTCCCTCATTATTTGTCACTGCCCAGATTTTTCACTCTAAGAGTGTCAGATGTATGTTTATTACTAGTGTTAATAGCATGTCTTCTTCAGTAAACTGTATTTAAAAAATCTTTATTGTAGCAGACTGAATCATCACGTATCATTTATTTTTCCTTTTCTATTTCATGCATAATAACAATTTCTCTGGCTCTGAAAACACAGCAATTTAATTAATTTGGTGTCAATATTTGTCCTTTTTTTGTCATTATATAAAGTTTACAAACTTGTAAAGTCTGTTCTAATAATGTCTGTCTAGATCGGGATATGTTCTTATGCCCAGAGAGGCCATATTTTAGGACATCTTATTAAATGTAAACCTGGCTTCTGTTCCTTTTCTTAACTGATATATTCTGAAATTGTGATATTTGTTTGCTGCATGTGATTCATGCATGCTTAATGCCATTTCTGTTTACTTGTGGGAAGAAGGCCTTTCTGAACTATTTTATTGGTTGCTATAACTTACTTTCCATTATCTTGGCAATGCCTATCAGCTTAATGTGTTAAGATTGATAAGTTGCAAAGTAAGGTGCAACCTTTCACAGATCTTTCATAGTTGATAAACTAGCTTGCTCCATCAGTTAGCTGCTGAAATCAGTGCTTTTATTAAATGTTTGCAAGACGCATCTGAATAGAATTTGTTAATTTTCTTGCAGTACATCCCTACTTAGATTAGATATTGCAAGAGTATGTCATTGCACGGTCCTATACAGTTAAAAAAAATAACCTCTGACTCTGGACCGTCTGAAATGCATTAACAAATCAAGGTTGCTATCAATAACTTATGTATGTAAAGACTTTTCAAGGCAATTCTGAAGCTCTAAAGCTGTGGTAAATATATTCTAAAACTGTCATATGCACTAACATCAGTCTTTCACTGTATATTATTTTAATGAAGAAATTCTGTAATTCTTAATGCATTCTACTGAAGACATGTTGTTTTATTTTTCACCAGAATTTATTGCCAACAACTTTGAATTGTTTTTGCTTCTATCAGTAGTGAAATGTGGTTTAAAAACCACAAGTTTAATATTAACCTATTTAGTGGGAAAAGTTCAGTATACCCAGATGACCTCAGTGAGTTATATTTAATAAAAACATGGTGTTTACATATGATCATTTTTAAATTCATAGTATTTGGTAATGCACCCATTTTATGAACCAGAGGAAACTAGTACTACCTTAATCACACAAGATGCACTTCTAAAGAACTCTACAAATGATAAGACTTTGTACATCAATGCATTCTGAAGCCTTATTAGTGTGCTAAAAATGCCACATCATTAGGAATACACCAGTAAACATCATTATTGTCAAGAGATTGCAACAGCATAATGAAGCAATTAATAATAGGCAAATGCAAGGTTGTCATCAATTTAAGCAGCAGTATCATAGGACAAATGTACGGGCTGTAGAAAGCTGCTCAGACTGCAGAACCATACCTACAGCAAGAGGCAGTCTAGAAAATAAACCTGTTCACGTTGATACTTAAACCATTTAAGACCTTTTTATTTCAGAGGAAATAACATTTAAGAAAATGTGCAAGGAGCAGTTTTGCTTAATGTATCAAAATACCTATATAATTACTACGATTTCACAAGCACACACACATACATGCGATCTCACTTGTAATTAAAGATGTATCTGTTGTGTAGCAAGAATATGTATCATCTTCATTGTAATGTATTCTACACTTTATTAAACATGTAAACAGTACTGTTTAAAACGTTTTATAATTTATCATATTTAATGACAGAGTTAACTAGGGACAACTGTCATCTGTAATCTCCTAAAGAAAAGTGGAAACTTTTCCTTGTCAGTAGGAATTCATTTTGACTATGACTATATTGGGCTGGTTGACGGAGGGGTTTTATTTTATACTCATTTACTAGTTCATACATCCACTATGCACACATTTCTCTTTTTAGGAGTGATCTGAGAGCACCTCCTAGTGAAGTGACTTACTCAGAGTAATAGATCTTTTTCCTTACTGACAGAAAGATGCAATATTCTTTCTCATTTAAAATTTTAATGGCATGAATTACATCTGTTACAGTTTGAAAGCATTAATTTTTTTTAAAGAAAAGTAAGGGACCAATATTGTTTCACAATATGTGGAAGATGGTATGTTATGGTGATTGAAACTATAATACAAAAAATAATAGTTAAGGTTTCATTTCTACTCAGTCTTTACTTCATAGTGGGGCACCTAATGAGTTAAAATATTTTCATCACTTTACCATTTGAGTAATAAGACGTAATTAGCTTTTCACTTCTTCACAAATAATGAAGTATCATGTTTATGTTGAAGAGTCATAGGTGGTCTGTAATGTCAGATCATTTAAAGTGTGTGTGTGGGGGGGGGTTAGTTGTTATGAAAACATGCTATACAAAGAAAGCTTTCAGCTTCCTCAGACAAACAAAAAACTTCATTAATCAGGATACTTCCATACCACATACCAAACTCTTATAAACGCAGAGGTATCATTAGCTAGTGGTTGCAGGTGAGGCCCTTGAGATTCTTGGTAACCCCTAGATTGGCTTCTACAACCCTTTGCAACCCTTTAAACCGGCATTCAGTAGATATAACCCTGGCTGATGAGGAGTTTTGCAAAACCCATAATTTGAACAAATGATGTTACCGTTAAGCAAATTCAGGTAGCCATGTTTAGTATACAAGCAATCACTCCCCAATCTTTTTTCCCCAAATGAAAAGGTCAGACAAAATGAAGACAACTCTTACAAGTAGGTAGTTGTGAAGTTAACATATTGTTTTTCAAATATTCTGCATGAGCAGCTTAGGTTAAACAGAAAATGGCTGACAGCAATTATTATTTTAACAAGCTACTGCACTAACCAATGTCTTTTTTATTGCGTTTGGACATGAGGAATGCTATAAAGTGTGAAAATGATAACCAACATTTTATAATCTCAGAAAGAAATACTACTGTTTTATTTCTGATCCACTGCTGTAATTAAGCTACATTTGTAGATGATATACATTTTTTACCTGAATGCCTAAGAACTTATCTGTATGTTAAGTATGGCTTACTACTAAATAGACTGTAGGATAAACACCTACAAAAAGGATATAGTAAAGTGAACTTGATCTACATTGTAGCTAAATCAGAAAACAATTTTAGCAGATTGCTGAAATTTATTAATCAGCAATGTTTACATTTTGCTTTCAAGATAAAAAGGAAAATAAGTCTGACAAGTCTGCTTTGTGTTCTTTTTATTTAAATTAATTTACATCCAGGAACCTGTTACTATGGCCTTATGCGAATAAGATAAAATGTTGAATTACCCAACAAGAAAAAATATTATAGAATCTAAATATTGAAAATCTAGTACATGTAGCAGTTAAGATAATCTGGATTTTAGGCCAATTAACCAATTACAGCTGTCGTGTCTTCGTTATGTCTAAATGATGAGAGTCGTCTAAGAAGCAGTACCTCCAATTTATAGAAAAAATCATCAAACCTTTAACCATTCAGAAGGTCTGAAAGCAATTATACATGTAGCTGGAAATATAAAACGATGAAATTATATATTTCATCTTCTAAGGTCCTGCATTTGGAACATAGTAAATCAGATAGCTTAAGCATATCTCTCAAGTGTTACACAATATGAGGTACACTACTCATTCTGAGTCTTAAATACTCTGCAAAACAAGGAAGTAGTCATTTTCTACTCTACCCAATGACATTTAGAAACAAAAACCTGTAATCATTCAGGATGATCTAGAATATGCAAACCGTGAACATATTTTTTGCACTTGACCTGACTGTGTTTTGCACGTCAGTCTTAAGTTTGATTATGTTTCATAGGTTCATTTGTCACTCACATTATCACACATTTTATTGATAAAAGGTTAAAGGGTATGCTTAAAGGAATGTTGTCATAATATCCACCATTTCTCTTTCCTCAGCCTTCTACCCCTTAAAAGAATGATGTTATTGGTTGCTGGAATTCATTTTTGTTATTGTCCGCCTGCTTCCTGAGTTGTTGTTCTGGTTGTGGGGGTCAATGAACAATGAAATGTCACAAGTGTGTATTCCGACAGTAAACAGGAAGAATTATTTAGATGAAATATTTATTACCATCAGCCTACAAGATAAAAAGTATAAAAAAATGGACAAAAATGAAAAGTCTTTTACAAGCCACACTGGTTACTGTTAAAAACATGGATCTGATAAACACCTAAATATTTCACACTGCAGTAAGAGGTGTGACAATGCATTTTTGTAGTCTGTCTGGCAGTTTAGTACGGAATGTTAAGACCACAAGCTGTTAATAAGCTGCCTCTTGTTATGTTGGATTTGATTATTCCAGTCTTCTTTTGTTTACTGTTTGACTTTGACCAAGTCAATTAACCAGACAGTGCTCACAGGTCACCTGTGTAGGCAGAAGAGCAATGCAGCTTTACCAAGTGGTTATTACAGTTCAAAAATTACATAGTTGTGCTTCATAAAACAAGGGCTGATATATGTGAAAAGATAAACTGAGGCAAAGACTCAAAGCAATGAAGCTACATTACTAGGACAACTTTCCTTTAATATTTTGTATTACTTTTCGTGGGTAAGTTTTTGTCCACTGGTTTATAAGCTTATGCATCCAAAATCCTGCGAGATGATCTAATAAAATTAGTATATCAGACACTGGGTAAAAAGCATAGCAGAACTGCTATAAACAGGATGGCAATATAAAACAAAATTGACATTTTAAGAGCAGTTTTTGAAGGACTTGTTCACAAAACTGTTAAAGGAAAGGAAAGGAGATAATATCAACATAAAATAAGAATGCAGCTGCAGATAACCATGTAGCTATGGACATATACAGAAAATGTGAAGAACACATTGAAATGAAAGGTGAAAATGTGTCACTGTAATCTATATGAAATCTGACGCATGTGACAAATCTTTTTTTTTATCTGAATCTTAAATATTTTTTTTATTATTTTGAAAATAAATCATAGAAAAGTGACAACAGTATGATTTGCTACATGTCAATGAGCAATGCTAGTTACTAAATGGATTCAAACCCATGATTACCTATGCAATACGTAACATTTTTACCAGAGGACTATGATGTGTACTGCATGAAAACACTGCATATTTTTATCATACCGTCCATTTTCTCTACCTACTTTATTTTTCATATTTCTGATTTGTGACTAAAGAGGGCTCAAGGAAGAGAGGACATGCTGTGGCCTGTGAGAAAGAATCCATGCATATTCATGCTTATCTACACTATATTTATTATCTTTACAAATGTTTTCCGCCTAAAGGACAAATAAACGGAGGCATCACTGCAAGAAGACAGGGCAGATAACTGTCACAGGAAAGGAGTAATTTGCTAATCTGTATTTCATACATCAAAATGTCTTATGCATACTGAATACTTTTTTGTCAGTTCAAATAGAAAGTCTAATTAAGTGAATATTACAGTGAAGATTCCCACAGTCTAACTAAACAAAGGTCTCATGCATAAACATATTCTTCCTTCTAGTACACATCTGCAATGTAGCCCCTCTAGGTGTTAAGGAACACATAATTAGAGGATCCTTCTAGAACGTTAGTAGATTCATTAATTGAACTGCCAGTAACACTTTCCATGGCAAAATGATGTAACATGTTAGAGACAAAAGGTGAATCTTGACATGTAAGCAAACATACTTGCAAATAATTCAATGATGAATACTTGCACATGTCCTTGCTGTCATTTTAAAAGTGGAAGAATGTCATTATACATTTATATAGAGATTTTTCTGTTGCCATTCATATAACCAAATCATATGTAAGCATAACTCTCTGGTATTCTTACTACTGTATAACCTGGATTCACTGAAAAATAGGGTACTTACGTATTATCACAACCAGATTTTCGCAGTTGCGAAATTGTCATGCTGGCATGAAAACGAGTGCTGAAAACACGGTAAGGTGTTATTTTGATGTCCCTACAACTGAAAAATCACTCTGGCTTACAGTCAGGAAGATATACAAATGTGCAAGTGTTGTTCCTGTCTTGCGTGCATTACACATGCATGCCTCGGTTGGCAGACCTTCTGTCTTACTGACAAAAGGAGTACTTTTGTTGTGAGGAAAGAATGCTGAGTGTCCCTCTCCCCCAAAAAATAACACCGACACATGACAATGATTCAAACTATTATTCTCATTCCTTACGACTGCCCAAAAACTTTACATTACAAATTGTTCCTGTTCCTAAAAGTAATTAAAAGTTTTTGGGCAGTACGAAGGAATTAGAGCAGCAGTTTGAACTATAATGAGGTCATCCCTTTCATTACTCATACTTGTTAGTTCTTCCGGACAAGCATATCATTAATTCCCTGTTCAGCTTCACGTTGCTGTTTCAGGAAACACATCCGGTTATGAGGGAAAGTAACATCGCTTAAGATTGCATGCATCAGTTAATCAGGAATAGGTATGGGTACAGGGAACTGAAGGAAAACAGAAAAGCTCTTAAGCTCATCTTCTGGACATCTGCCGTGGTTAATTTTCGGGGATGATAAGAACCCAGCCAACAGGACGATAGCAGGCATTAAGACTCAAGCATGCATCTGCGATGCAATGCACACAAGACAGGGAGAGGCTTTCCCAAATTGTTCCTGTCCCTAAAAGTAAAGTACAGTTTCTGGGCAGTTGTAAGGAATTAGAATAACATTTTAACAATTTTCATGCACTCACATCTGTAGACATATGCACATTTTGCAACTGTGAAAATCTGGTTGCGATAATACGTAAGTGCCAAAAATAGAAAGAAGACAGAGAGTGATAAAGAAAAACTGAAATGCATCTGAACCCAAACTGCAATGTTTGAAACCTTTCCTTGCTTACTCAACCTGCATAAAAACAAGAGCTGACATCATCTTGGAATTACAAATGTATCTTAAATAGGCCTTCATATGATCAGTTTATACTGTTTTGTTGTTTTGTTTGCATTTTTAGAAGCTGTGCATTTCATAACTGCCTTTTAATTAACTAAATCTGTACTATTGCCTATTTTAAAAATATGATAAATGGTTTACATTCATCATCATCATCTTCTTTTGGCTGTTCCCGTTAGGGGTCGCCACAGCAGATCACCTGTTTCCATTTCTTCCTGTCCTCTGCATCTTGCTCTGTCACACCAACCACCTGCATGTCCTCTCTCACCACATCCATAAACCTTATCTTAGGCCTTCCTCTTTTCCTGTTACCTGGTAGCTTCATCCTTAGCATCTTTTTCCCAATATACTCAGCATCCCTCCTCAGCACATGTCCAAACCAACATAATCGTGCCTCTCTGGCTTTGTCTCCAAACCCTCCAACCTGGGCGGACCCTCTAATATACTTATTCCTAATCTTGTCCACCCTCGTCACACCCAGTGCAAATCTTAACATCTTTAGTTCTGCCACATCCAGCTCTAACTCCTGCCTTTTTGTCAATGCCACTGTCTCCAACCCATATAACATAGCTGGTCTCACTACCCTCTTGTAGACCTTCCCTTTCACTCTTACAGGTACTCGTCTGTCATAAATCACTCCTGACACTCTTCTCCACCCACTCCATCCTGTCTATACTCTCTTATTCACCTCTCTTCCACACTCACAGTTACTCTGAACTATTGACCCCAAGTATTTAAACTCATCCACCTTTGCCACCTCTACTCCTTGCATCCTCACCATTCCTCTATCCTCCCTCTCATTCACACACATATATTCTGTCTTAGTCCTGCTGACCTTCATTCCTCTTCTCTCTAGAGCATATCTCCATCTCCCCAGGGTCTCCTCCACCACCCGTTCCCTACTTTACATTAATGTTCTATTTTATTCTCAACAACACAATACATAAATCAGAACTATAATATTTAATTTGATATGCTACATTTAATACTTGTATACTACACTTTTTTACTTTTGCTGTTTGTCTTCTTTAATTTACCTGGCCCTCAAACACCTTACCAAAAGATGGATAGCTCTTCCTTTTACAAATGTGTGACTGGCTTTGTTAGTGTTGTGCTTTCCATGACTGAGATTAAGTTATTCCCAACAAAATTCACTTGCAGAATCCTGGAATCACATTGACATTTGGAGGTTCAGCTCTTCCTATGTATTTGTGGCTGTAATAGCTGGATAGTTTAAGTTTAGCCTAACTAAAGTAGGACATTTTCTTCTTACATGGAAAAAAATACATGCAGTAGTGATAACGGGTAGCAGGGTAATAATAATTCCATTTTCATTCCTATCTCATAGTGCTGATCCAAGCATATGTTATTATCAGTTTTGGGGTCACAATGTGCAGCATTTATCTGTACTCAACAGAACAGCAGTCATAAGGGTATACTATGTTTTCTACATTCCCCTAAGAATCACTGATGTGTAACTTTATAAGGACTCAGCTCACTGAGTTACACTGGTAGGGAATCAATCCTGATGCATAAAAAGTAAAAGCAAATATTTTTTACTTTTATTTCAAGATGAACCTAGTATTGCTGCTATGGTGTAGAGGGTAAGATACCCACATCCCCTATAGGATGGACAAACTCCCAACACTCCCTAAACATATACATAACATCTCCCCCATTTACCCAAATATAAAGAATGGAGAAATTTCTCAAATCATAGATATCACTGCCACAGTGCCCACCTAGAAACTACATATGCAGTGATTTCCTATAAAAATGATCAGAGAGCTCAATACTGACAAGTGGAATCCCAACGAGGCAGAGACTTGGGGAAGTACAGTAAAGCCTTTTTCACTCTGGCTAGCCCTTCATTAACAGGATATCTTTTTTGTAAGTATGTACTACCAGTGGTATAAATGGAAAACATTCTGAGACATAGATGGGTCAAACTATATCAATTATAAAGGTATAAAAAATGTTAAATGGGGATAAAGTGCTAACCAAATGGACTCATTTCAAGCTCACTTTGAGAGCACTGCCTGTTTAAATGACTTGCTCAGAGTCACAAAGCAAATGGAGACTGTGGGAGTCAAACCTATGATACCATACTTTAGTTTTCTGCTGTGCTATTCCATATAATACCATTCTATATACATCCATGTGTCTTTGTTTTCTGTTGCACTGACAGAGTTTAGAGGCTGCCATTCTCCATTTACAATTTGTTGCTTTCTATTCATAATTAAAATAATTAGTTATAGTCAAATGTTAACATGCTCTATAGTATACATACCGTCATACATATAAAAATGTTCCCCCAAGTAAATCAAAGGCTATATTTTCCTATTGAAAATGAATAGATAATGTGCCTGTGTCCTCAGAAATAAACCTTTGAAATAAATGAGTAATACATTCTTTATGGATTTCTAAAGAAATTAAATCATGATGTTTCTTAATTTGAACTATGGCTATAGCTGGTCAAGCCACAAGCAATAACATGAAGGAATTATTCACAAACAGGAACAGATTTTCTTCAGTAATCTACTTATGGCTGTTTTCATTAGTACATTCCCTGAAATATAGACAGCTGAAGCATTTGGTCTCAAATGAAACAAATTGATAAACTGTGGCAGTGTTAGGTCATTTCCCAATGTACTGCAGCAAAGAAAAGGATCCTTGCTTTTGTCTACATTATTTAAATGGGTTTTAGCACTTCATTTACTAGACGGAATGCCATTCTCTATTTTACAAGCAAACAGTCACAATACAAAATCAATTCTGTGCAAAAAATGAGGCTGTATTAAAGGTCTTCATCACATATGAAACATTGGGTTACTTGTTTTGTTGTTCAGCTTGTGAAATAAGACATTATTAAAAGGCAAGGGGAAAAAGCCAGAGAAAACACCAAGTCATAATTGTCTGGAGAACGCAGCAGCATAATGAAGCAATTACAAATGAGGAGCTCTCTGGATGCCATTAATTTTACTTTTAACGAACATGGAATAAGGCAGAGCTTGGTGTTAACATGAGGGCTGAGGAGCTAAAATTATACATAATCAGACATGCTGAAGTTATTCATTGCAGCAGAATAAATTTGCATAAAAGTGTATTTTTTTTTTAATTTAAATTAAATTTTTAAAAGACTTGCTAATGCTAATTCTGTTCAGTAAGGCATATGCCCAGTTAAGGGATTTCACTTTTTATATTTCTGTCATTACACTAGCCTGCCATGTATAATGATGGTTACAGTATATGTTTCTATATGCATAGGCAGTAAATCAGAATGGTATTTATTTTTACAGTTACATCTTTTAAGTTATTTAATATATATTTTACCGTCCTATTTTATTGTAATTCTTCTCTGATAACTGATATTACTTAATGTCTAACTCATCTGTGTCTTTATCATTTCTCTCATTTCACCAAGCATGAGGTCCTGAACAGAAATGTGATCCTGGCCTGTTCTTAACCGTGTTAGGATGCAACATGCGAGGTCTATATAAATTTTCAGCAGATTTATTTCTTATCAGTGAAGCAATTCTGTGACTGCAATTGTGTCCAAGTATTACAGAAACCCCTGCCCTCAAAACACTATTGGAAACCACCTGGCAGACATTTATAAAAACTACATAACCATTTTAATAATTATTTTAGGTCTGATGATGCATAGTTTAAATTGGGTTTTGCATTTTGTTTCTTTTAATACATGTTTTCTTTATTGGATGATCCCTACAATTTCAGCAATGTCGGACAAATCGAGAAACAAAGTATTTTATAAATATACAAATATAATATGTGGTTGTTGTTTGGGCACTTTTCCTATCAAACATTCCTATGTACTGCATCAATCCATATCCTAGGCTCTCTGCTGTGTTTTTCTCACAGATAACAGTTAAGGAAAGTGCTGACTATATTAGCATAATATTTGGTGCTTCTAAAGCCAGAATGCCTCTAAGCAAATTTAAATAACCATACCACAATTTTTTCACACATGCGGATTAGAAAAAAAATCATAATGTTTGCTTGTCACATTATGAACTAATTTCATGACAGAAAAATTACTGAAGCATAAATGTAGCTTTAAGATGAAGAGGAATCTTTGTGAGGCTAAGTGTGACAAATGCTAGAATCTGTTCAGAATGCAAACTGGGTTACAAAGAAGATACACAAAAAAAAAAAAAACAGGGCAGGACTTGACAAAGAGCCTTCATATTAAATATAAAACTCTTTCACCGGGAAGAAGAACTTTTCTCAGACCACTTTATTCTAAATTTAGTTTTCATTATAAATTCCATAAAGCTAATAAATGACAGAACAGAATTTAAATCCTAACAATGGGTCTTATTATTTCAACAAGCAAGTTTACACTATATTTTTTTTATTTTGATGAGATGGCAATTAAAAATATATGCATGTTAAAATATTTTTTTTGTTTACAATCTGGAATGCGATTTTTGTTTTGATACATTTGCATTTATGTGACACTGCTTGAGGATTATACTTTTAACATGCAGTGATAAGTTTTGCTCACAGACCTAAAATAATGTTAATTTTAGTCTGTGCGTAAATTCCTCTACATCAGACAGGGAAATAAAATTAAACTTATTACTTACTATATCAGTTAAAAGTGTACACATCTGAATTTTCATGAATGCTGCAATTATTTTTTTGTAGAAACAAAAATACTGCCAATGAAAAAAATAGTTTATTTGAGTTTGTGTGGACATTCTTTAGGTACTCACAGTTTCTTCCCATTTCACTAAACCATACCTGTTGGTTAGCTACACCTAGCAGCCTATTTAGTGTTTTAGCTTTACTGTCAAACCCCAAAAGGAACGTTTTCCCTTTCTTCCTTTATTTCTCAACTGTAATTTACACACCTTTGCCTTAACCATTATTTGTGTATGCCTTATCATATCTCTTCTTTAGTTTCTACCTCTAGTTACTTTTTTGCACACTTGCTTCTTATGGACCCATTTCAAAATATAAAAAAAATGTATGTACTAATTACAAAACTCTAACTCACATTCTTCTTCTACTACTTTTGGCTTTTCCCGGTTAGGGGTCACCACAGTGGATCACCTGTCTGCTCATAACTGGTAGTGGAGTTTTACGGTGTCAAGTTGCCAGCCCGGCACCCAACCTTCCACGGAAGGCACACATGCCTAGGGCCAATTTAGAGTATCCAGTCCACCTACAGCATGTCTTTGGAATGTGGGAAGAAACCAGAGCACCTGGAGGAAACCCACACCACCACAGGGAGGACATGCAGACTCCACACAGAAGGCACCCCAGCTGAGGATAGAACTGGAGAACCTCTTGCTGTGAGGCGGCAACGCTAACCGCTGCACCACCGGGGCCACCCTAAAACTCTAACTCACATTACAACTACATACTTATAATTATTGTTAACTTGCTAACTTCATACCTAGGTTTAGGACACCAACATTTAATTTCCTGTACTAAATAGCAATAGTACTCAAATTAATCTTTGACTCACATAAAAATACCTAAAGCTGCTTCATACACCCCAGAATTACTCTTTGTTAACATCATGATTCTGGTAACCAAAATGGACCTCGTTCAAAATCCTCTTAGCTATTGATATGACAGATGTGTGCTAACAAAACCTGTGTTTTTCTCCAAAGCCTTTCACTCTGCTTTTCGTACTGATGTCTGTTCACTATTCAAACAAAATCATATTACTGTATCCAAAAGAGAGGCTTCATACCTTTCGGTTGTATGTCCTAAGTTTTAACCCAACAACATCTCTTCCCATCTCATACTGTTTAAAGTCTATAATGCAGTCCACTCCTTTACAATCTTTTTCATGTGGTTTGCACAACACACACAACTCTTGATGTCTTAATTTCCCCGGAATATGTTTTACACTGCCAAAACCACTGACAGTATCAGTCTAAAGGATTTTATTGTTAATTCACTGAACTTAGTAGTGACTCACTGGTGCTTGGTGTTCCACTCCTCACAGATGAAGCTGTGAACTTAGCACTGACTCACTGGTGCTTGGTGTTGCACTCTTCACAGATTTAGCTTTGAACTTAGCACTGACTCACTTGTGCTTGGTGCTGCACTCTTCACAGATGTAGCTGTGAACTCAGCACTGACTCAATGGTGCTTGCTGTTGCACTTTTCACAGATGTAGCTGTGAACTTAGCACTGACTCACTGGTGCTTGTTGCACTCTTCACAGATGTAGCTGCAAGCTTAGCACTGACTCACTGATGCTTGGTGTTGCAGTTTTAACAGATGTAACTGTGAACTTAGCACATAGTGGTGCTTGCTGTTGCACTGTTCACAGATGTAGCTGTGAACTTAGAACTGACTCACTGGTGCTTGTTGCAGTCTTCACAGATGTAGCTGTGAACTTAACACTGACTCACTGGTGCTTGGTGTTGCACTCTTCACAGATGTAGCTGTGAACTTAGAACTGACTCACTGGTGCTTGTTGCCGTCTTCACAGATGTAGCTGTGAACTTAACACTGACTCACTGGTGCTTGGTGTTGCACTCTTCACAGATGTAGCTGTGAACTTAGAACTGACTCACTGGTGCTTGTTGCCGTCTTCACAGATGTAGCTGTGAACTTAACACTGACTCACTGGTGCTTGGTGTTGCACTCTTCACAGATGTAGCTGTGAACTTAGAACTGACTCACTGGTGCTTGTTGCCGTCTTCACAGATGTAGCTGTGAACTTAACACTGCCTCACGGGTGCTTGGTGCTGCACTCTTCACAGATGTAGCTGTTACTTTTCATCCTGTCTAATAATATGCATCAGTCAACAATTTATGCTCTGCACATGACCTTATATTCTCTATGAGGTTTAAGGAAATCATTAGCATTTTAGCATGTCCTAATGTCCCACATAATCGTTTTAAATATTGATCATACAGATGATTTCATTTATATTTATCTACTTATCCTTCCTTTGTTAACAAGATAAATGAACTGGTCCAGGGACCCTTTTCAACCATGACCCAGGTCACAACTAGTAAACATAATAACAAACAAGAAATGCACTTAGCAATACAAAAATACTGCCATTAAGACATCTGTCAAAGATTGCACATACAATACATAGCCAAGGTGTGACAGTGAATATGTAAAACATTACACATTTGCAAATAATTCATGCTTAAATATACAATGTAAACTTTATTATAAATACACAATTACATGTAAGCATATTGCACAGCTCACAGTGCTGTAAGATGTTATTACAATGTAAAGGACTAAGGATCAGTTTGTGAGTGTTGTATGGCTATACAAAAAAGGGCGAAAGTTAATAATTATATTTGCATCACTCTTGTTATCTTAAGGTGGTATTAAACAGAGTGACTAAACCAGTACAGTACAACTTAGGAACTCATAAACCATTACGTTAGCCCATGATCCTATAGGACTTGCATTTGCTTTCTTTAAACAGATAGTCTGTGAATCTTTTCTTGAAAGTCAGTTGTTAGTATATTCCTAAGCTACTCTGAGAAATTGTTTCAAAGAATTGGAATTGCTTAAAAAAAAACTTTTTCACACATACCAAGTGTAAATGGAGGCCTGTATAGCTAAATACTAATATTTTGTAGATTGGTGTATTGAGCAATAAGGTAGCTTTAGCTGTAACAGTACCAATTGAATTGAGAGTAGCACACGGCGCTCATGTTATTTAGCTAGCTGTATGAATCTATGTGTTTTATTTTCAACTTGCTGAATGATTGCAGCATTCTGTGCAAAGGGGAGTGTAGTTAAAAAGTGGTTGAAGGGAGACAGTATTACACTCTGGAGAGGAGTATATTTATGGGAATGACTCTCCTAGACTTAATAGTCAACAGGTTTGATATTTTGTATTAGACTTTAAGTTGAGTCAGCACCTTGTTGACTTGAGCTTAAGTTTGTAAAAAGACAGGCATTGATCTAACATAGTCCTAGATATCTCTGTTGAGCAGAGAGGGTTGTCCAGAGAGTCTGTAATGCTTAAGGTGTTTTCCATAGGTCACAAATAGTATTACTACTTTTATTTATTTATTTATGTATTTATTTATTTATTTTTATTGATGGCAAGTTATTTTTAAAAAAGTCAGTTCCATATAGCTTCACAATCCTTCTGAAGTTCACTGTTTAGAGTAGATGACGTTTTGATGACCTGCTCAGCATAATATTATCTGTATGTATTGTACAGTCATTCTGAGACAGATCCCATGTGTAGATCATTAATATACAGTCAAGACGATAGAGAACCTAGGATTGAACCTTGTAGGACACTTTTGATATGCTCCCAGTTTGAGTGCCATTGTAAGATCCAGTCACTCAGAAAGTTCTTTTTTCAGGATAGATGCCAAACCATTTTACTGCTTCTATGGGAAAACCTGTGTCTGTAACCTTATAGAGTAACATAATATGGTCCTGGGTTTCAAAAGCCCTCTTAAGATCCAAAAAGATGGCTATAACTTTACCTTATTCATTATTTCTAACAATGTGATCTATCAGTGAATATATAGCTGTCAGAGTGCTAAAATTAGGAAGGTAACCATGTTGCCTATCTGTGAAGATGCCACATTTTAGTAGGTACTCCAGAATTAGATTATATACTGCTTGTTCAAGTATTATAGCTATCAGACAAAGGCTGTCAATATGGCAAATGTCATTTACGGAGATTGGGAAAGAACATTTAGTATTCTCAGAATAATGCAATATCTTAAAGCTTGGGTCAGTCTTAGTTGTTTAGGGAAAGCACAAATGAAATCACCTGCTTATGTAACCTGCTGAAATATTTCTATTTTAAGACTTTAACATGTTCATTAATAGTAAACACTGCAGATTCCCCAGTGAGAGTCAGGCAGTAGGGAGTAGGACAGCTTTCTGGTCCTTGAAATGTCCTACCATTTGCATTCAGTAGCTTTTCTGAAGCTTTATTCACTTCCTCCTGAGAGGCAGTGCACTTATGTATGTGAGTGCACAGAATACTATTTGAAGAACGGTTTCCACTGGTCGTACATGACAAAAGAAGGGCTCACTGGAGTAAGAACATGTTTACCAAGTGAGAAAGACTCACTGGTGCTTGGTGTTGCACTCTTCACAGATGTAGCTGTGAACTTAGAACTGACTCACTGGTGCTTGTTGCCGTCTTCACAGATGTAGCTGTGAACTTAACACTGACTCACTGGTGCTTGGTGTTGCACTCTTCACAGATGTAGCTGTGAACTTAGAACTGACTCACTGGTGCTTGTTGCCGTCTTCACAGATGTAGCTGTGAACTTAACACTGACTCACTGGTGCTTGGTGTTGCACTCTTCACAGATGTAGCTGTGAACTTAGAACTGACTCACTGGTGCTTGTTGCCGTCTTCACAGATGTAGCTGTGAACTTAACACTGCCTCACGGGTGCTTGGTGCTGCACTCTTCACAGATGTAGCTGTTACTTTTCATCCTGTCTAATAATATGCATCAGTCAACAATTTATGCTCTGCACATGACCTTATATTCTCTATGAGGTTTAAGGAAATCATTAGCATTTTAGCATGTCCTAATGTCCCACATAATCGTTTTAAATATTGATCATACAGATGATTTCATTTATATTTATCTACTTATCCTTCCTTTGTTAACAAGATAAATGAACTGGTCCAGGGACCCTTTTCAACCATGACCCAGGTCACAACTAGTAAACATAATAACAAACAAGAAATGCACTTAGCAATACAAAAATACTGCCATTAAGACATCTGTCAAAGATTGCACATACAATACATAGCCAAGGTGTGACAGTGAATATGTAAAACATTACACATTTGCAAATAATTCATGCTTAAATATACAATGTAAACTTTATTATAAATACACAATTACATGTAAGCATATTGCACAGCTCACAGTGCTGTAAGATGTTATTACAATGTAAAGGACTAAGGATCAGTTTGTGAGTGTTGTATGGCTATACAAAAAAGGGCGAAAGTTAATAATTATATTTGCATCACTCTTGTTATCTTAAGGTGGTATTAAACAGAGTGACTAAACCAGTACAGTACAACTTAGGAACTCATAAACCATTACGTTAGCCCATGATCCTATAGGACTTGCATTTGCTTTCTTTAAACAGATAGTCTGTGAATCTTTTCTTGAAAGTCAGTTGTTAGTATATTCCTAAGCTACTCTGAGAAATTGTTTCAAAGAATTGGAATTGCTTAAAAAACTTTTCACACATACCAAGTGTAAATGGAGGCCTGTATAGCTAAATACTAATATTTTGTAGATTGGTGTATTGAGCAATAAGGTAGCTTTAGCTGTAACAGTACCAATTGAATTGAGAGTAGCACACGGCGCTCATGTTATTTAGCTAGCTGTATGAATCTATGTGTTTTATTTTCAACTTGCTGAATGATTGCAGCATTCTGTGCAAAGGGGAGTGTAGTTAAAAAGTGGTTGAAGGGAGACAGTATTACACTCTGGAGAGGAGTATATTTATGGGAATGACTCTCCTAGACTTAATAGTCAACAGGTTTGATATTTTGTATTAGACTTTAAGTTGAGTCAGCACCTTGTTGACTTGAGCTTAAGTTTGTAAAAAGACAGGCATTGATCTAACATAGTCCTAGATATCTCTGTTGAGCAGAGAGGGTTGTCCAGAGAGTCTGTAATGCTTAAGGTGTTTTCCATAGGTCACAAATAGTATTACTACTTTTATTTATTTATTTATGTATTTATTTATTTATTTTTATTGATGGCAAGTTATTTTTAAAAAAGTCAGTTCCATATAGCTTCACAATCCTTCTGAAGTTCACTGTTTAGAGTAGATGACGTTTTGATGACCTGCTCAGCATAATATTATCTGTATGTATTGTACAGTCATTCTGAGACAGATCCCATGTGTAGATCATTAATATACAGTCAAGACGACAGAGAACCTAGGATTGAACCTTGTAGGACACTTTTTGATATGCTCCCAGTTTGAGTGCCATTGTAAGATCCAGTCACTCAGAAAGTTCTTTTTTCAGGATAGATGCCAAACCATTTTACTGCTTCTATGGGAAAACCTGTGTCTGTAACCTTATAGAGTAACATAATATGGTCCTGGGTTTCAAAAGCCCTCTTAAGATCCAAAAAGATGGCTATAACTTTACCTTATTCATTATTTCTAACAATGTGATCTATCAGTGAATATATAGCTGTCAGAGTGCTAAAATTAGGAAGGTAACCATGTTGCCTATCTGTGAAGATGCCACATTTTAGTAGGTACTCCAGAATTAGATTATATACTGCTTGTTCAAGTATTATAGCTATCAGACAAAGGCTGTCAATATGGCAAATGTCATTTACGGAGATTGGGAAAGAACATTTAGTATTCTCAGAATAATGCAATATCTTAAAGCTTGGGTCAGTCTTAGTTGTTTAGGGAAAGCACAAATGAAATCACCTGCTTATGTAACCTGCTGAAATATTTCTATTTTAAGACTTTAACATGTTCATTAATAGTAAACACTCGCAGATTCCCCAGTGAGAGTCAGGCAGTAGGGAGTAGGACAGCTTTCTGGTCCTTGAAATGTCCTACCATTTGCATTCAGTAGCTTTTCTGAAGCTTTATTCACTTCCTCCTGAGAGGCAGTGCACTTATGTATGTGAGTGCACAGAATACTATTTGAAGAACGGTTTCCACTGGTCGTACATGACAAAAGAAGGGGCTCACTGGAGTAAGAACATGTTTACCAAGTGAGAAAGTTATAACAGTGTGATCTATAAGAATCAAATCAGGCATATTTTTTATATTTCTCTATGAAGGAGCAACTTCCCATAGCATTCAAGAGCCTTGGAACTATAACATGGCAAGTATATAATGCTTCTCTTTAATGAATTTTCAGTACATCCCTTCCATAACATAAATCACTAATCTATATAACATAGGTATTAGGGCAATATGTATAGTTTTGTCTATGGTATTTGGAGATTTTGTGTTAGTGAAAGCTATGATTAATGTAACATTATGGTCTGGGCATACAGCCATTCCATGCCAGATGAGTATGTCTAAACAGCACTCTCTTTTTTCATAGGTAAAGAACATGAAATTATTGCAAAATTGATCAAATATTGAACATATAAAACTGAATTACAGGTAAATTCTGTCATTTGTGGACATTAGGAAAATAGCATACTTAGAATCCAGGACAAATTGAAAAGCTGCATTTGTGACCTTCTCTGGTTATAGAATTCTTTGCATAACAACTGGTTAATGTAAAAAAAAATTGCAAGAAAAAAGAATGATTACCAAAAGCTAATGAAATGTTTTGTGTGATCCAATAAATCAAGAGAACACTGATTTTCCTTCGAAAGAAATAAGTGCACCTTGTCAAGAAAAGAAGGCACAGTTTGTTACGAAGTACTAGACTGAGAGATAGACAGACAGACAGACATGCAAATGGATGGTATGTTTGCCTGTAGTTCTTATACAGAAATATCAAATAAATAATGTATACAACTCTACTGGAATAAAACAAAGAAGAACAATTATTAATCATCATTACAACAACTGCTACAAACTGGCAAGGAAAGTTTGCACTCTCATGTCCACACTACTTAATTATTTCTACTCTAAAAGTACTATAAATCTGACTTGCTAGGAATATTTCTGATTGCTATTAAAGATTTTTTCTTTTCATTACTACGGTTTTCATTAATTATGACATGTAAAAAACTGCTGACCCCTAATGTAATAAATGTTGCGTTATCACAGATGAAGTAACATGTGTAACCTTTCATGCAGTATGTTAGTGATGCAACACTGCGGTCACAATTGTCATTTGATCTTCAGTGATTCTATAATAATGGGCCTGACCTTCGAAAAGTCATTTGTTCCATTTAATTCTTATTTTACCTGATCTTCAGAATTTATTGTTCTTCACTGTTTAAGATTAATGCAATTATCTTATCCTGCTGAATGGTTTAATAGCATTTCCTTTTTATATGTTGCTTAATGCTAGGTGTTTGAATAATAAAATTATCAATTCTAGCTCAATAGTATAGCTAGATGACATTGCAATATACTATACTACAGAAACATGGTTTTAAATGGATACTATGAATATATGGTACCATGTCACAAATGAGAATGTCATCATTTCAAATTCCATAAGTGTTCCAAAACCAAAAGCTCACAGCAAAATTTAAATCTTGATGCTATGTGTGTGTGTTTGGGGGGGGGGGGGTAATCCTGTTCAAATGTACACAGCACTAATTATTATAATCTACTTTAGAGTTTGTTGCATTTTGGAGATAGTAGATTTCTTTGCAGTGACCCCCTTAGAAAAAAAAGCATTTTTGCATTCAGTAATACTCAATAAAATATCCATACCAACCACACTACTACTACATACAGTTATATAAATAGAACACAGAATAAGGCATTTTGTTTTATGTCAAAGATGACCTCTGGTCAAATTCTGAACTAGTTATGGGTAACTCTGAAATTATACATGTGATTTTTAACATTAAATACATAGATACTTTTTATAGAAATCTAATATTTTTACTTTTTTGTAGTTATCTGTATTTTCTCATTGCTTTTATATTTGCAAAGAACTTGATTAAAACTGTCAAATATTTATTTTCTTTGTGTGCTATAGATCTCATTTCTCAGTTGTGAATATGGAAACAGTTTCACTGATATGGGTAATTCAATTAATTGCTTTCAATATTCGTATTTTGAGGGGTTCAATCCTCCTTATATAGGCTAAGAACTATATCAGTGTAAAAGTATATGCATGCATGTGCGAGCATACACACACACCCACACACACATTTTCAAAGTTTTTTCTAACTGTAGTAAGTTGAACAAAACTGTTAAAATTACTGAGAGGAAGTAAAGTTTTTCACTTAGTTTTAACAATTATGGTGACCATTAAACCATATGTGGGTTTCTCTCCCTTACTATAAGCTGGGATTGTAACATTATGTCCTATATCATTACAAAATCTAATAACATTAAAATGCTTCAGAATTCTGGAACTTTATTAAGTTCAGGTTAAGCTGAACCAGAAACTAAAGTTATCATATATGAACATATTGCAGATACTATGAATCTGTTATATAATATAATATGTGACTGCAACGCTAAACACATCCCATTTAGACCAGACCTTTCCTACAGTGACTAAGTGTGAAATGCATAAGGTTGCAACACATCAATCATAACTGGAAGATCTACAACTTATCATTTGCCTTTTGTCACAGGGAATCATTGCAGGTACCGTTTCTATAGTTGCACCAGTGATTCTCTCTACTTTTTTGATATTCATATTTTTTCTGCAGTTGTGCAACTGTAAAGTTTGCATATATAACTAAAGTGGTTGGGGCAAAGCCCCTACATGGGGCCCCAACCAAAACATGCTTATTTTAGGTTATTTCATTAAAGTGAATCATCAGCTAGCTATTTTCGGTCCCATTGTAACTTCAAACAGTAGTTATTCAGGGAAACATAGTAGAAGCAAGGAAAATTTATAGGAGTGAGCAAAAAAGCCAGTCAATATGATAGAGGTGTTAATTAATAACATTAAGTAATAGGGAATTAATGTACCATCGAACCGATAAAAATAATCAGCAAGTAGTGTGTAAAAACTTTCAAATTGCATTTTGTAAATATTAGAAGAAAGACAGCACCAAAAACTGTTCCCAGAACAAACCACGATCCACGAATATGTCACAAAGAACTTCTTTTATTGAAATACAAAACGAAGGTTGAGAGCTTTCATCTACCCAATGTAGATTTCATCAGAACACTGAATATATCAAACCTTGTCTCTTAAATACTTTAAAATTCCTGCCTAAAACACCACCTGACCAATTAAACTACCATTAAGTTTTAAAGACATAAGAACATAGATTTGGTAAAACCCATATAAACAGCCTTCTAAATATTATCAGTATTAATAATGGTTAAAAAATGCCTAAAACAGCATCAAAATTCAATCACATAATAAAAGTTCTCTATCGGTGGAATATGAACCATACCCCAACTCTAATAATACATACTAGATGAATGTTTCATATAAAATATGACAAATGCATGGAGTGCATAAAAGGAACAATATCAAATGTAAGATATAATCCTACAGTAAATACTAATTACATAACAAATACAATATATAGTTATGACCTGCCTAAATATATTGTGCATTACCAAAGTATATAAATGCCTATATTTAACAATGAAAAATTATTTTATATACATATTTGATTGAGTGTATATGTATATATGTCTATATGTCTCTCTCTGAAAAAACTACAACATTGTTAATTTCTTATAAGGGGCTTAGTAGGAATATTTTCATTGATACCTGGTGGAATTGTCGCATTTAGCTTTAACTGCCATTTGATCTCTTTTTCCGCCAAAATTGCCTTGATGTTACCCCCCCTGGGGTTGTTCCTAACTGCTTCAAGAATGGCAAATTTGAAGGTGTTACAACCAGCACTACCAGCTAAATGTCTGTATAGTGCATTATTCATATCCTTCTTTTTTATGCAATACAAATGATCGTAAATTCTATTACGTAATTTCCTGTCCGTTTTTCCAACATAAAAACTTGGACAGGACATGCACTTTCCTATATAGACAACATGTTGGGTCTGGCAATTTCCCTTACAAAGATAAATCCTACTTCTAATAATATTCTCTAAACTAATACACTCCACTTGTAAAATGGAAGGGCACTGGTTGCAGTGTCCGCATTGCTTAGTCCCTGTCCTATGGGTGTTCCCGGAATTATCTCTGTGATTAGACCTAATGTCAATCATTTTTGAAATTCATCCCTGTTTTATATACATATGTTGGTTTCTCACCCACTCTATCACAAATTCCTTCATCACTAGTAAGAATATTCCAATTACTATCTACAATCTTTCTCACTTCCCTACGTGATGTCCAAATTGTATTATATATGACCTGTGATATCCTGATGTACTACATTCATTTGCACTGGTTGACAATAAACACTTGCCCAAGATAGGTATATATTTATTACCCCATTCTCGTATAACATATTCGGTGATGTCCTTGATCATGGCCTCAGGATAACCTCTCTGTCTAAATAGTTTGCCAATAAAGGCCATCTCAAGAATCATATCTTCCTTTCTGGAGGTCATCCTAGCAGCCCTTATGCATTGTCCCTTTAAAATACTTATTTTCTGCGTATAGGGATGATTACTGGAAAACTCTAAATAGGCATTGCAAAAAGTGTCTTTCCTATAGATCTTAGACTGAAAAGTGTGTCCATCGCTGAATATGTAAGTGTCAAGATAATTTATTCCTGTCTTACTGATGTTATAAGTAAATTGCAAGTAGGAAGTACTACCATTGATGTAATCGATGAAATTCATCAATTTCTCCTCATCCCCCTTCCAAAGGATGAATAAGTCATCCAGGTACCTGACATAGCAACATATGTACTCCTTCCAGGGTGATTCCAATACAAACTCCTCCTCCCAATCCAATAGGACGAGATTGGCATATATGGGGGCACAAGCAGCCCCCATAGCTACACCCGCTATTTGTTTGTAATACTCCCCTTCAAAGAATATGAAGTTATTATCTAGCACAATATTGATGAATTCTGTTAGTATATCGATCTTGTCCCACTGTAATTGACTGTATTTATTCAAACTGTAAATAAATCAATATTTATTTCCTACTTGCAATTTACTTATAACATCAGTAAGACAGGAATAAATTATCTTGACACTTACATATTCAGCGATGGACACACTTTTCAGTCTAAGATCTATAGGAAAGACACTTTTTGCAATGCCTATTTAGAGTTTTCCAGTAATCATCCCTATACGCAGAAAATAAGTATTTTAAAGGGGCAATGCATAAGGGCTGCTAGGATGATCTCCAGAAAGGAAGATATGATTCTTGAGATGGCCTTTATTGGCAAACTATTTAGACAGAGAGGTTATCCTGAGGCCATGATCAAGGACATCACCAAATATGTTATACGAGAATGGGGTAATAAATATATACCTATCTTGGGCAAGTGTTTATTGTCAACCAGTGCAAATGAATGTAGTACATCAGGATATCACAGGTCATATATAATACAATTTGGACATCACGTAGGGGAAGTGAGAAAGATTGTAGATAGTATTTGGAATATTCTTACTAGTGATGAAGGAATTTGTGATAGAGTGGGTGAGAAACCAACATATGTATATAAAACAGGGATGAATTTCAAAAAAATGATTGACATTAGGTCTAATCACAGAGATAATTCCGGGAACACCCATAGGACAGGGACTAAGCAATGCGGACACTGCAACCAGTGCCCTTCCATTTTACAAGTGGAGTGTATTAGTTTAGAGAATATTATTAGAAGTAGGATTTATCTTTGTAAGGGAAATTGCCAGACCCAACATGTTGTCTATATAGGAAAGTGCATGTCCTGTCCAAGTTTTTATGTTGGAAAAACGGACAGGAAATTATGTAATAGAATTTACGATCATTTGTATTGCATAAAAAAGAAGGATATGAATAATGCACTATACAGACATTTAGCTGGTAGTGCTGGTTGTAACACCTTCAAATTTGCCATTTTTGAAGCAGTTAGGAACAACCCCAGGGGGGGGGGTAACATCAAGGCAATTTTGGGGGAAAAAGAGATCAAATGGCAGTTAAAGCTAAATGCGGCAATTCCACCAGGTATCAATGAAAATATTCCTACTAAGCCCCTTATAAGAAATTAACAATGTTGTAGTTTTGTCAGAGAGAGACATATAGACATATATACATATGCATATACACTCAATCAAATATGTATATAAAATAATTTTTTATTGTTAAATATAGGCATTTATATACTTTGGTAATGCACAATATATTTAGGCAGGTCATAACTATATATTGTATTTGTTATGTAATTAATATTTACTGTAGGATTATATCTTACATTTGATATTGTTCCTTTTATGCACTCCATGCATTTGTCATATTTTATATGAAACATTCATCTAGTATGTATTATTAGAGTTGGTGTATGGTTCATATTCCACCGATAGAGAACTTTTATTATATGATTGAATTTTGATGCTGTTTTAGGCATTTTTTAACCATTATTAATACTGATAATGTTTAGAAGGCTGTTTATATGGGTTTTACCAAATCTATGTTCTTATGTCTTTAAAACTTAATGGTAGTTTAATTGGTCAGGTGGTGTTTTAGGCGGGAATTTTAAAGTATTTAAGAGACAAGGTTTGATATATTCAGTGTTCTGATTAAATCTACATTGGGTAGATGAAAGCGCTCAACCTTCGTTTTGTATTTCAATAAAAGAAGTTCTTCGTGACATATTCGTGGATCGTGGTTTGTTCCTGGAACAGTTTTTGGTGCTGTCTTTCTTCTAGTGTTGAGTTCCTTGAACCTTCGTTTTTGGTATTTTGTAAATATTATTTAAACTTCATTTACAAAATGTTTTCAATATTGTAAGAAGGTAGTAGCTGAAAAATGGCCTGCTTCTCATGCATGCTTAACTAAATAAATAAATAAATACATAATTAGAAATCTCTAATGATGAACCAGAAAAACAGTTTCTCTTACACATCTCTCTGTGGTTAACTTGCATACCTGGCAGCAAACAAGCTCAGTCTCCTTCCAACCGAGGGTTATATATATCAGAGAGGGGCAGCACAGTAGAGCAACAGGGGCAACAATTATTTGTTAGTGCTGGAAGGACAAATGGGTCTGACTGAACAAAAGAAAGTGTGGCTGCTAGTTCTGCTTTTCCATCAGATCTGTGATATGGCTTTTGAAACTGTCTATATTGTTTAAAGGATCGGTTTTGGTATCTTTGACTTTGGATAAATGACCAGATTTAATTAACTGAATTACTTTAAAAGTTAGAAGGAGAATTAAAGATTGAACAGCTATTTTAAAATGTATAACATAACATTTTGAGAATCTAAAACATTACCTAACAGCAACAGTACCTAACAGCTTGGATTTAATAAATTCAGGAAACGGTTGTGTGCATAGTCAGTCAAAAGACTTCTTATAACAGTGACTGTGTGTGTGTGTGTGTGTGTGTGTGTGTGTGTGTGTGTGTGTGTGTGTGTGTGTGTGTGTGTGTATGTATATGTGTGTGTGTGTGTGTGTGTGTGTGTGTGTGTGTGTGTGTGTGTGTGTGTGTGTGTGTGTGTGTGTGTGTGTGTGTATGTATATGTGTGTGAGTGCCTGCCTGTCTCTCTCTTTCTCACTATATATGTATGTATGTATGGTTGATGGTACTTATTTCACATTTGAAATATCGAACATTCCTTGGTAGAGCAGGTGAGGGAGAGAATTTGTTCTTTCCCTAATGTTGTTCAGTCTCAGGTTTGGTGTATGTATGTATGTAAATACACACACACACACACACACACATATATATATATAGATAGATATATATATATATATATAGATAGATATATATAGATATATATATATATATATATATATATATATATATATATATATATATATATTGCAGGGAGGGGTTGCTGACCTGCATAAAATATATTTTAAAGTGTGTTTTTTAGGGTCAGTATGTTTAGATCAGTGTTTTTTACCTTTGATTTTTATTTTTTTTTAAATAGTCTGATATAATCATATATTTATTTTGTTTGTTTACCAGAGTAGTACAATGGTCAGCGATCTGATCTCAATAGAAAATTTGCAGTAACAGCCTGCATGAAGAAATTCACAAGCAGAGTAATCACAGAAGGTAGTTTATCCCAAAGACAATTTATACAATATGTAAATATTAATGCATAGAAAAACAAATGCAAATTAATTCTAGTAGTAAATATGAGAGGGGAAGCAACAAGTGAAACCAGAGGGTCAAAGTAGGAGTGATGCAGATGAGGAGGGAGTTAGGTTATGCATCCAGTAGAAAAGCACTTGCAGTCAGATTTTTGATGCAGGTCTCTTTTGAGTTGAGCTCTGAATGCGGAGACTTCTTTTATCTGAGTGAGGAGGGATTACAAGAGTTTGGTTGTCAGAATGAAGAAGGAATGTTCGGTACAGTGCATTTTAGTTTGGGGTGTATAGAGTGAAGGAGTTAACTGGTAAAGATTATGGAGTTTGTAGGGGCTTGTTTTATAATGGAGTTTACCTGCAAGAGGTGGGAAGGCACCTGGTTGAAGTGTTTTGAAAATAAGAGACCAAGAAGTAGCTCAACTTTGAGTTTGTTTTTTTGGGGGGGGGGTTAGGAGCTGTGGCAATGATGGGGAGCCTATATTCAAGCAAGTTAAACAAGGAGGACTCCTTTGCCTATTGGAGCTCTAGCTGGTCTGGAGAGAAAAGGAGATATTTTCCAGGACCAAAACAAAGGAGAACTGATGTTTTTCCTGGTGTTTTCAATGTGGCTTTGAAAGTTAAGAGATTGGCCTAGCCATAAACCTAAGTATTTAAAGGAAATGGTTGTTTCTATTGGGGAATCATTGAGCTCTACAATGTTGACATTTTTAGGAGTTATTTAAGCTTTTGTGAGGTTCTGAATATCATATCTTTTATTTTGGAGGGGATTACAAGTAGCTTTGCCAACCTTATATATTTTTCCTTTTTCTTTACCTCTACATATATAGCCAGATGACTTGAAAAACCTGTTTCTTTTATTCCTTCTTTTATAAATTTCAAACTATCAGATATTGCAAATAATCAATTTCTGTTTTAATCTAATTTATTTTGCAAGTCCAGTGTTTATTATCCCATATATATCTTTCCACTTTTCATTATTTGATACACCTTCCTAACATCATTCCCTTCTTTCTTTATTTTCCTTAAATTGCAATTAAAATCTCCCACTAATATTATTTCCATATTCAATCCTACATAATTTATGATTAGTTTAAGTATTTCCTTTCTTTGTTTTTAGTAGCATATGGATAAATCGCAATTATTCTATACACATCTTTCTTATATATCTAACACTGTTAGTCTACCTAATTCTACTATAGTAAAATCTAAGATTTTAACTGTTTCATTGCATAACACACCAGTCCCTAAGCATGTATCTTTTCCCATATTCCAAACAATACTTTTACCCCATAGCTGTTCCATCTGCAGTTGTTTTTCTTCTGTTAATATTCTTGTCTCTTCTACAGTAAATACATGCATATCAAGTAGCATCACCATTCTAAAACATCTAACCTTCTTTTAATATTATTATTATTTACTGACCTGATTTTCACCTTCTTTCAAATTCTTTGTATTCTTCCATCTTACACTGTTGTCTTTTTTTTTTAATTTTCTTTCACAATCACGTTTAAATTTCCTTTTTCTTTCATTGTTTTCCCCATTGAATTATTTTTTCCTCTCACTATTTTCCAGTTTATATCCTCTTCTTCACTTGTTGCCAGTACCAGGGCCTTGCCTTCATTATTTTAATTTTCCTCATATATTATTATTTTTATTATTATTATTTTTTTTTATTCTTCCCTTGTGTGGCATCCTGTTTTTCATGTTCATGTTCTATGCTTTTTTCTGTATCATACACACATTCTTGCATTTGTTCTTGTTCTTTCACTTGTATCTGCTCATCACAATTTACCCAATCATGTCTCATTTTCCCACATTTTTACCCATTAAATTATTTTTTTTTGCTTCATGCTCAATCTTTCCACAAACAAAACATTTTCTCTTATCACAATTACTTATTAAATGATCATTCTTTACACAAAAGAAATTTTGGCTGACCCCTATATCTGACAAAAACCTCTCTATTACCTTCAACATTTATTATACTTGGAATATGTTCAGTTTCGTCATTTTTCATTTTCAAAATCACCCCCAAACCTCTATCATCATATATTTTTGCAGTGTCTATAACTTCTTTACAGTCTTTAAACAGTTCTTTAATGCTTCTTTATCCACCTCAGTTGAAAATTGCACAGCAATCCTTTTTTTGTTTCTCTATTAAATGTCTGTACTACATAAGTTCCAAGGATTACATTCACATTTCTGCAGTTGTAACATAAGGGCTTGTTATAAATTTGGTGCAGGTAACTGAACCACAGTTCTGGCATTTTCAAAACCTATTATTAAGTCTTGTAAAGTCGAAACACGACTCCATATCAGATTTCTGCCTGTAATATCTTTCCATTTAATTCTTGTTCTACTTGAGGTTTTCTTTTCTTAGTATATTCAGCAAATGACTCTGTCTTCCATTACAGTGTTAGTGGATCAACGGCTAGCACACTCACCTTTGATTCTTGAATATTCTGAAGGCTGTGGACTCTGTTCCCTCACTAGATATTTGGAATTATGTCCAGTACTGACACTGTAGTACAGTATAAGAGAGCTGGTGCGCTCCTGAGGAACAAACTTTAAATTGAGATCCCATCTGCCTGTGTGGTGGCAGCTCATGTGGATGCAAAAGGTCTCATGTAATTTATTAAAAACAGTAGCCAAGTTTAGTTTATTAAAGCTTTAAACAAAATCAGTCCTGTCATATTATTTTACTTATAAACACAACTTTATGTACAACTACAGTACTGGTAAGGATTTATCCTCCTCAGCCTGTATACCATAACTATATATTTTTTATTCCACATAATTCTTCAAAGCTTTCCCATTTTAGTGTATAGAACATCTTCACATTGGTCACTCCATAGACTCCATAATGGGATAACAAATTTCTAAATAAATTTTTCACAGGAAAAATTAATGAGAATGTATTTTTTAAATCCTTGAACCCTTTGAAAGTCTAAGAAAAAAATTCTACAGCTTCTTCCCTACCTCAGTTATTAAACTAAAAGAACTCTGTCTTGCATTTGCTTATATTTCATTATAATATTTACAAGTAATGTATGTATTGATAAATATCAAAGAAAGCTCCATTGAAGTTCTTAATTAAAGCTTTTCTTTCTTTCTTGAACATTGTTTTTCCTTACTAATTTCCTTTCAAGCATCAACAAAAAACATTTCTCCATGACATTTCCATACCACTTTTTCTATATTACCCTAAACTTCTAACATTTCATTTCCTTCGCATCGCATTTCTCTGATAATCATACATAGAGCAGTGTGTTTCACATTTCATTCTATTACCACCTAATATCTCTTCTCAATATACCCTGTTTTTAGACCATCACTGATTTTATTACATTTTGTTGATTGCCTTTGCTACTAATAATAGTTAAAACAAAAAGAGTTAAATGGGGCTGAGTATAACACTGGATTAAAAGCATACAGACACATATATACATACATATATATATATATATATATATATATATATATATATATATATATATATATGTGTGTGTGTGTGTGTGTGTGTGTGTGTGTGTGTATATGTATATATATGTGTGTGTGTGTGTGTGTGTGTGTGTGTGTGTGTGTGTGTGTGTGTGTGTGTGTATGTGTGTGTGTGTGTGTGTGTGTATGTATATATGTGTGTGTGTGTGTGTGTGTGTGTGTGTGTGTGTGTGTGTGTGTGTGTGTATGTGTGCATGTGTGTGTGTGTGTGTGTGTGTGTGTGTATATTACTACATCACCCACCAAACATGGCCCACTATATACAATGCCTGCCATTACTGGTTATAACCTAGACTCCCCAAAAACACAAAAACAATGAAAATGATATCCAATGACTCATTTTCTAAATTTTAAAGAAAACTGAACATAAGCCCATAATGTGTTAATATCCCCATCAAAGCCATATTAACCAGATACACTGTTTTTTTTAATCAAAACTTTGGAAGCTTTTAACTTATATAGAACTCCGGTTATCTTTTCTAATCTTTATTGTATCCTTTAGTCATAATATTATGATGGCCAAATGGAATTTCTATAATTTGCATTTCTATTTTAGTACAGAATTATAGTAATGCCCCCATAACCTCTACTTTTTCCTTTATTACATGCTAGGCCAACTTTCTATAATTTGTTTTGAAAATTTACTATCTCTTTCATCATGAACCTTATTAAAAAAGATATAGGAAATCTGCAAATGCTTGACCCCACCCAGTTTGTCTTTGTCAAGGGGAGATCATGCCTGTTAAACTTGGTGGACTTCTTCGATACAGTCACCAAAGTCCTAGATGAGGGCAGATCTGTGCATTTAGCCTACCTAGACTGATCCAAAGCCTTTGACACAATCCCCCACTCAGATATCATTGATAGACTCACCCAGCTGAATATCAACCCATATATTGTCAGATGGGTTGCAAACTGGCTCACTGATAGAACTCATATGGTCAAAAGAGGGGACTCCACCTTCTCCAGCAGACCCGTAACCAGTGGTGTTCCACAGGGATCAGTTCTGCAACCCCTACAGTTCAGAATCTACTTCTCAGAAGTACAGGGTAAAACTAAAGGACTGTGGCTGATAAAGTTTGCTGATGACTGCAAACTGAGAACGACCATTAAAACCCCTAGTGATGTCAACATCCTGCAAGAAGGTCTTATGCAGACTAATGACTGGTACCAAAATCATGGTTTTCAACTTAACACAAAAAATGCATTATCATGCCCTTCATCAAGGGTGATGTTTCTGCAAACTACCACATCAACAACAATATCCTAAGCACACAGTCACTGGTGAAAGATCTGGGCACACAGGATAACAGCAACCTTAACTTTGATCACCATGTCTCCACAGTGGTAAGAAGGGCATTTTATACTCATGTCATAAGTAAGAGCATTGTCTCCAGAAAAAAAAAGATGTTATAACCCCCTGTACTATTCCCTCATCAGGCCAATAATAGAGTACAATGCTCCCTTTGGTATGTTCCTTTCCAAACACCTGCAGCAATTGGAGAAACCACAAAGGTTCCTTACAAAGAAAATTCAGGGTCTTCAAGATCTGTCTTATGCGGACAGACTGAAATCATTTTCACTTTACTCTGTGTCATACAGACTGCTCAGAGGCAACCAGTATCTTGCATATAGAGCAATCTCTGACCCAGCTTTGATGGAAATGCTGCACATTCACAAGTCAAATGGCACACAGGTCAATCAGTCAAAAGACCTTAACCTGGTATGTGATGTCAACAGAACTTGCTGGAGAGACAAATTTGTCTCACAGAGGTTGTCCTGCCTTTGAAACAAGCTTCCTATTCATGTCAAACAAAGCCCCTCATTGGCCCTATTTAAGCACAATTTGGAGAATTGAATGGGAAATTCACCCCAGAGTTTCCACCTGTGTTGCTCTTGGACAGGGGCAATAGGTGCTGATTTTAGTGTCTGCTTCAACAAGACACTCTTGGGAACACGGATTTCACTTGGCTAGGCTTGTAAGGGCCCTCAGACCGTTAGCCTAGTAACCTCTATGATCCTACGATCCTATGATCTATAGATTATTTTAATATCCAAAATCATATAATCTGCATAAACTGTTACTGAAGGCATTCCTATATCTATGTTACTGTCCTATCTTCCCTGTTTCATCTTTTCTTTATACTTAATTATAACTATATTCATTACTAATAAAAACAAGGTGTCACTCACATGGAATACTTGTTTCACACTTCTTTAATTTGAACTTGCTTCCCAAACTACCTGAGATAATTTGATTGTATTATAAACTGTACTACAAAGGCTCACAATATGCTCCCTAATAACATATTTTAAATAGTCTACACAAATTTATGAGTTACAGAATGTAATGCTTAACTATGTAACAGGGCAACAGTTTTCCACAATCACCCATTTTGATTGTGTTATAAATCATCTCTCTTACAACAATGAGTAAGTCTATGTTATTTCTCTCTTGTATAGTTGCCATACATTATTTATTTATTTTTACTGCGGTGGTGCACTGATACACACTTACTGTATTATACTCAAATTCAAGAAATATTAACATGTCATTCACTTGTCTAGGTCTTAAACTATGCAGTGCTTAAAGGTTTGCAGGTTCATAGTTACTTACTATTTTATTGATCTTTGAACATCTTAAGAAGACTAGCCTTACATTACCATGGTAGTTTCTAGTCCATATATTTTGCATTTGAATAACCTAGAGATGGGCCAAGCAAGGATTTGCTGAGACATTTACATCTCTATAAACTAAATCACCAAACACCTCCATCAATGTCTTCTGAATTATTTGCACTCAATTTTTATAATCTACATTATAGAAGGCAATAGGCTACCACCTCTTAACCTCTTCCTTTTCTCCTTTTTTCATATAAACCTAATTATTATCTCAAACATTTATTCATCATACATTCCATCAACAAGGCATTCACTAACACAAAATAAATGTTTCCTACCTTAAATCTAGGTACACTATTATCATTAACTTCTACCAATACATCTACTCCTTTATTATTATCAGATCTTTCAATCCATCTCTGTTTCTTACATAACCTTTAAAATCTTCAGTTGCTTTCTTTGCTTTATTTATTTAAAGTCTACTTATTTTAAGACATTCCAATGTGATAAGTATAATCTAACATTGTACATAGTTAGCCTATCCATCCCCATCCATCAACCATCTCATTTTATATTCAGCCCTTTTACTTTCTTGACCTAACAGTGGACATACCTCTTCTCTTTCAGTTTAAAAAGCTTTAATTTCATATGATCCCCATTTCTTTCTGTAAAGATAGGTGAAGGCTGCCAGCCTAGCCAGATAGAATTTTGCAGATAGTACCGTCATTTGTAAATATTAATATAAGCCACAGGCTCGTTCTCTTAAATGTTAAAAAATGCTGTTAGATGTGGAACTGCAAAAATGTAACAACAGTGCACTCTGCTGTAACAAAGTTGATGAGTCAATTGATGTCAAAACTCGGAGCCAAGATGTCTAGATAAAGGCATTCTGCCTACTGTTTTGAGGCCAGAGATAATGGCTAGAATTTTCATGTATAATTTCTTTTATCGTTCTGGCTTCCTGACCAACTGCAAGATCAAGGGTTATTAACCTCTGGGGGTCTGTTGGCCTGGCAACCAGAAAGAAATTATGTAATCTGAAATGAATCAGTGGTACTGTGTTATCAATTTAAGGACAGAAAGAAGGAGAGCATACGAGCATTTGCCCTGCGAACATCCAACTCACCACTCTGCCTGTGTCTATATGTCTCAAGGCCTGGAGCTAATATGTCTGGATGAAGGAATTCTGCCTATTCTTTTGGGGCCAGCGTTAATGGCTAGAATTTGCATGTATAATTTCTTTAATTGTTCTGGCTTCCTGATCAGCTGCAAGATCAAGGGCTATTAACCTCTGAGAATCTGTTAGCCTTGGAACCAGAAATAAATAATGTAATCTGAAATGAATCAGTGGTACTGTGTTATCAATTTAAGGACAGAAAGAAGGAGAGCATTTGTCTTGAGAACATCCAACTCACCACTCTGCCTGTGTCTATATGTAAATAGGATTTTAGAACTGTGTTTTCTCTTAGATATAGCTAGGAAATAGAAAGATCAGACTAGTTTGTTTTTCTGTGATGTCAGAACTTTTCTACTATTTTTTTCTGTGATCTCTGAACTCTTGACTAGCACTGTGTAGTAAGAAGTATTGTCTTGTGTTTTTTTTTATTTGTTATTAAATATTCTTAAACCTTTCAACTGTGGCTGTTTTGTGTAGAGATGATTTAAGCTCTAAGAGTACATTGCATGAATATAGTGATACTGCACCCAGTCACTCCAAATAAGTCTTGACTGTTCAGTCGTACTTACCATTTGGATAATAATATTGCACAGTATAATTAGACTGGTGGCAGTCATTTCTACCGTATAGTCTGGGTAAAAGGGGCACAGCTGGAGAACCTGCACCAGCCTTTCCCAGGAGTGTCTGTGTGGTTGTATAAACTCTTATCTCAAAGTGTGTGTGTGTGTGTGTGTGTGTGTGTGTGTGTGTGTGTGTGTGTGTGTGTGTGTGTGTGTGTGTGTGTCTGCTACTTGGGTAGGGACACACAGCACTGGTTGGACAGAGAGGGTGCTGCAGGTTTTAGCTTGCCCACTAGGCTGAGATCTGGACCCTATAGCTGTGCCAGTGGGGAGTCTTATTGGGGACCTGGAGAGAAAGGGAGGAACCAGCCCCAGACTGACTGTGATCTCTGTGTGCTCTAAAGGGAAATTGTACTATCCTTTCCCTATATGGATGCCCCTCAGTGGTGTTAGTGGTGAGGATTGAGGCTCCTTGATTGCTGGGCCAGTGCATGGGCGTCACACTTTCATATACCTGCCTTTCTTTTATAGCATTCATATTATTACTTTCCATCAAACCATCACTTATCTAGAATCATTAAGTTTTTACTTTTTTGTTTTGAAATTTGTTCCACCATTACACATTATCTATTATACTTGTATTTTTTATGCTAACCACTATTGTAATTATTATGAAATATTCTAATTATCATATGATCGTACCAGAGCCTCTATCATGCTGAACTTTTCCCTATTTTCTTTTGAAGACCTTGCACACATTTATCACATTCTTCTTCTTTTCAATTCCCCCAGACAGCAGAATGATCTGTAAAACAATTAACCTCCTAGAACTTTTAATCTCATTCAATATACCTGTATATACATGTAACCGTTTTCTGTCATTGCATTGCCTTTTATCATAAGTAAATTCTCTCACTTTACCTGTTTTCATCTGGCCATATTTAAGTATTTTCTGAAATGTCCTTACATCCTTAAATCATTTTCCACCTGTCTTCTGTACTCTACAAGGAGTACATGTATGTTCAGCATCACATTCATAGCCAGCTTTAGGCACCAATGAACTCTGTGGTCACTGGGGAGACCCCATCCACAGCAAGTTATCTCATTTTGATATTTTTGTAACATGTCTGTCAATCCAACAAAAACTAGTACATCAGTCCTGTGTAGTTAATAAACCAGGTGGGTAATAATAACTCTTATTTATGTCACCATTAAAATTCAAAGATATTTTTGTTTATAGTATATGCAATATTTTGTCAAGTTACAGTCTTCACAATTTCATTAAATATTTTACCACTGACATAGTGCCTTTGGCTTAGTTAAATCCTACTGGTGGACACTCTCCCCACTAAAACTAATATCATAGCCAGCGTTAGGCACCTGCAATGCCTGTGACTGCAGGGGACCCCCCGTCATCATACTTGATTGTCTGGTGGCCCTACAAAAGTTACTGACGGTTGGGGAAAATGAAGAGGAACAAAATCGTATTCATTTTGTGAGTGTACTGTTTAATAGAAACAGGGCTGTGATATGACCCTGGTAGGATAACACTGATAATCAGTGGGTGAACATGAGCACAGTAAGTATTAGAGATCAGTAGCCAAGTGTGACCAATCTCTGCACTTATCTTGCATTTTAAGAACAGCTGATGCTTCCAGTCTTTAAGGATGGTTTTCTCTTTCAGGGAGTTTTATAAATACTGGCAGAACACCAGATACTATAACTTTCAACTTCTTTGCTCAAGAATTATGGGCAAAGCCAAAAATAACAGCAAACTATTTTAATTCACTTAAAAAGTTAATAAAATAACATACTTTACATCAAAATGCATTTTTGGACAATGAGAAGTATGAAACTGTGATGTCTGGATTTATTGACTGTCAGTTATTCTGAATGATTTACCACCAAATCAAATTTTGAAGAGGGACAGAACAAGATTATGAATTATCAAGGACAAAATTATGAAAATCAGGGACAGTCTGTGAAATGAGGGACAGTGACAGGTATGCATTACTCATCAGTGAGGCAAATAGAAGGGACTTACCCCTGCTGCTGTTTGATGACTGCTAAACTACAGTCACAGATCTGGTGTGACAGTACTAGTGTTGCATAATGTATTACTATTTGTTGACATAAGTGCAAAACAAGTATTGCTATGGCTTACGTGTGTGTGTGTGTGTGTGTGTGTGTGTGTGTGAGAGAGAGAGAGAGAGAGAGAGAGAGAGAGAGACAGTTTTAAGAGTAACAGGCTGACTATAACTTATTTCACTTTCTAGCACAAAGATCATCAGCACTGCCATTATGCATGCGTGTGTGTGTGGGGGGGTAGGTTGCAGTAAATTTGAAAGTAACAAGCTGTCCATATTTTCTTTCACTTTCCATCACAAACATAGACCTTGCATATGGTAAGTGGTTACCTTTGGTGGTTTGGCAGGAAGAGGATGTGTGAAAGCAACTGTTCATTGCCACTGTGGCACAATGACTAGCACTGGTTGAGTTGTTGGCCATGTGGAGCCTGCATGCCCTGTGTGTGTGTGTGTGTGTGTGTGTGTGTGTGTGTGTGTGTGTGTGTGTGTGTGTGTGTATGCATGTGTGTATGCATGTGTGTAAACAAATATCACTTATTTTTTATCAGTTCACACATAATGCTGAGACACATACATTTCTCTTCTGGGTAACACTAAAAATAAAGTTAACAAGTAATTATATTTCAAAAGTAAGGCGCATGTCTCACAAAACACTTAGATCTTCCCTACACCCCAGACTACATAATTTTGACATGGATTTGGAGGTGACCTCTGCCCTCATTATGCACCCACTCTAAAATCTGGCCCTACTCAGATGTGTGTACCAAAGGTTGCTGTAGACTGTGTGCATGGAGGGGGTTGGATTATGTAGTCATTAATTCTTTAATTTTCATTACAGCCAAACCATAGAGGTTTGTGCAGGAGGTCATTACAGCTTGTGTTTGAGTTGGGGACAGTGTTTATTTATTTATTTATTTTTCTGACAGACCTTAGGGGTGTACACAGAATGTTACTATAGCTTGTGTAGGGGCAGTGTACTGTGTAAGAGCAACAAAGTGGAATAAGTTGAAAAACAACCACAGGTGGCAAGACAAATCCAAGGAACAAAATATAATCCACAGAGACAAGTTTTAATTCATAAAAACAAGTAGTATAAGCACTTTTGTCTTGCTTCTGTGAGCAAGACTTCATCAGACAAACAGAACTAATGCAAAATGCAGCTATTTAAACTGTCACATGCTGAACATCAATTAGCTTTTAAAAGCAAAAGTTACAGATATTTAAAAACATTTCAATATAAATACAAATCCTAAATGAATAAGCATGAATAAATAAGCATGCATGAATAAAACTAACCACGAATGAACATGCATGCTGAGGATGACCTGATTTTAAAAATATTATAAAAACTTTGTTTAAAAACTGCTAAATAACTACTTGAAGTGCAAAATGAGCAATTCATTTAAAAGAAGCAATTCACTGAAAAGAAATACCCACTAATAAAATCAACTATTACCCAGCCTATCAGTTAACTAATATAATACAAAAAATACAAAGAGTATAAAAAAAGTAATTCTAGTAAGGTCCAGTGATGTAAACAAACAAAAATGTACAGAAGAAATGATCAATTACCTCTGCAGGCTCTTCAGTTTTAAAACACAAGACAAGGCAGGGGTGGCTCGTGCTATTGGACTGCAGGACTGCAGCCCCCCCCCAGCTGTAAAACAAAAAAGAAAAGAAAATAAAAACTAATAAAAAAACAAAATGTGAGTCACAGAACATTGTGCATGCGCACTCACAGCATTTCCAGACTTGCTGGTGAACCAGTCTGGAGCATGCGCCCAGAATCCAGACTGTCTTACCAGCAGTCCAGATTAGCAAGAGAGCATTCAGCAGCACTATCCCAGAGATTTATGCAGTTACAACTGCATAGACTGGAAGGGGATCGGGCTGCAATGTCCACAGGCTGGGTAGCACCCAGCTTGCTCTGCTCTCGAGGGAAGGACTTGCTCTCGTTGCAGGCATTTGGATGGTATGGACCTGGACTTGCTCTCGTCATTCGAACGGTGTGTGTGTGTGTGTGTGTGTGTGTGTGTGTGTGTGTGTGTGTGTGTGTGTGTGTGTGTGTGTGTGTGTGTGTAAATGCCCCAGTTGCTATATGGTGGTCAGTAGAGAATACCACAGGCCTGAACCCTGTACCTTGGGCCCAGGTGGCAAGAGCCTGAATTCCTTAACCACCACCATTTGTAAAAAAATTGCAGATTTTTGCCTCATATTTGTTCTGTTCTGTTCCTCATAAAATCTGTGGTTTCTGTATTTTTGTGTCTTTACACAGTCAGTAGTGCAGTGGTGCAGTGGTAGCATTGTTGCTTGATAGCTACAGGCTCTCTGGTATGATTCTTGGCTGGGGTGCCTTCTGTGTGGAGTCTGCATGTCCTCCCTGTGTTTGTGTGGGTTTCCTCTGGGTGTTCTGGTGTCCTCCCATCCTCCCATCTTACAAAGATATGTGTCTGGAGTGTTTCTCCCTGGGCCACTGCTGAAAATCAGACTTTCCTGGTTAACAAATGTTAAATAAATAAAAATGACAAGCATTTGAATTTCAGACTTCATATTCTTCAGAAAGTACATGGTAACACAAAACCTTTTATTCTAGCAATTTTCTAAGTTTATAAGATGGATATTTGAAATTTGTCCCTATTTTGGAACTGTATTTCCCCATATTGGCTTTGTCCAGGTTTTTTTGTGCTAAGGTTAAGAGCTATGGTAAGAACTGAATGCACTGAATATGTTTGGGGGCTGTATTCCCCCATTACTGGCTTTGTCCAGTTGTTTTTTGCTAAGAGGTTGAGGGATATGATGAGAACTGAATTCACTGAATATGTTTGGTGGCTATATTCCCCCATTATTGGCTTTGTTCAGGTGTTTTGTGCTAAGAGGTTGACAGCTATGGTGAGAACTGAATTCACTACATGGTAGCCATTTAAGTTTCAGTCTTCCTCTCTTTCACAAAACAGATGATTTAGCATAGTGGTATGTTGCTCTGACTGCTTTGCACAGGGTTCTGGGTTCAAGACTTGGCAGTGAAATGTATGGTGTTAACACAGCGTTTTATTCTAGCAACTTTCCAACATTATACAAGCAATGTTTAAAATGTCTCCCTGGTTTTTGGACTTTTATCCCCCCCCCATAAATTTTGTCTTTTTCCAGATTTCTTGTGCTGCAAAGTTCAGAGATACAGCTGAGTGTTGAGTAGATTTTACAAGGAGCTGAGAGCTGCAGGGGAGCAAACGTTTAGTGCTGCTTATGCTGAGTCTGCTTGCATTGTTAATAGCACAACAGGTAGTGTGCTTGCTTTTGATGCAGAAGGCTGTGGGTTCTACTCCCACAGTAGGTAAATGCATTGCTGATACTGTACTGTGTTGCAAAGGGGGTGGAAACTGCAGTCCTTTTTGGTGAATATACCTAGTAACTATGAACCTGTTATCAGTTTGCCATCCATTCCCTATTGCAATATTACCAGCTTATCATTTTTTTAGTGTAACATAAGCAATTTATTCCTCAAGGGCAACAGGCACTTTATTTGTAGATGAAACAATGAAATATAACGCTGTTTGCTAGCAGCAACCTCTTCATTAGTTACAGATCTCTTTAATGTGGAATTATTTAGATGACTTTTACTTCTTCAGAGATTGTGCATATTTACTGGTACTGGTGGACTGTAGAAGTTTGAGTAGACTTTTACGATGGAAATGTTTTGAATTGGGCAGTTGTGTCATTATTGGTGCATGCATTTTGTTTCATTGCTTACTGGAAAAAATGTTCAAAACAATAAATTTAAAATGCCCTCTAAAGCTGTACTGTATTGTACAAGGAATATAATTTAATACAATCAGGAAGGTGTATCAAAGAGCATGTGTATGTTTCGTGTGCAAGGGGCTTGTGATTTGAAAACAGCCCAAAGTTATTCTTTATCTGCCACTGGCAAAATGTATTTTCTTTGAATGTGGGTTTCAATGCTGTTTCAATGAATGTGAGTTTCAAGGCCAGAGAAGTTTTAATGCTAAGTCTGTTTTCATTGTGAGACTGCATTGCTTTGTTTAGCAGATATCCATTAGTGTTTGTGCTGTAAAATGCAAAATAAAACTTTCAAATGAAGTCCAAATCATCACAGAAGTAAAGCAGTATGCACATTAGTGTTTATGGTAAATGAGGCAAAATAGCCAAGTAATGGTTCATTGCAATGGCTGCAGGGGGGAGGCTCCATTCGATCATGATTTTGTGAGGGGAGAAAGGCGCCAACCTCAAAGACAGCCCTGGCTGAACTATGCCTCTCAACTGTCCAGATTTTTGCAGAATGAATAGATCTTTGCTTCTTATTTTTGCTTTGTTCTTCATAAAATTTGTGGTTTTCTGGCAAATCGTTTAGGAATTAAGTCACTAAATAACGAGACACTGAGTTTCAGACTTCATGACCATTAGAAAAATGCATGTTAAAGCAAGACCTGTTATTCTATCAACTGTCTTTTTCTCAGTTTATACAAGAGCAATGTTTAGTACTGTTTATATGTTCCCCCAATATATTTGGCCTTGTCCAGATTTCCTCCATTAACAGGTTGAGAGGTATGTGCAAATAAATTGCTTTATAGAATTAGGCATATCCAAACCTCTCAACTGTCCCTAATTTTGGCTCAAAATGTTGCTTTCCCCTAATAATCCCTCCGCAAAATGGCAATTTTGGAAGAAAACGTGGATGATTTACAATTAATAAATAACTGTAATAATCAGAGTTATAGATTACTTTTATTTCAGAAATGCATGTAGATTATTTTATTTTGTCAACTGCTCAAGTTATCAGTACTAATATCAAAAAAGTGTCCCTTCTTTGACAGGTTCCCAGCTGTATTGTGTGGCTATTTTATATTTTTGCATCACATTTTTGGTTTATTTTTCATAAAATTGTGCTTTTTTGGCAAATTAGTGGCAAATCATTAAAGTTAGAAAATAATGGTAGACATTTGAGTTTCAGATTTCATACCCTTCAGAAAATTCATACTAATGCAAGACCCTTCTTCCTAAGTTTATAAGAGCAATATTTAAAAATTGTCCTTATTTTTGTCCCACTTCTGTGTATGGCTTTGTCCAGATTTCTTGCTCTGAGGTTGAGAGGTATGACAAATGTGTCAGGGCCATCACAGTCAGACAGAGACATTTCAAATTGTGACATACTTGTTGCACCCCACTCCCCCATGTAGTGACTCTGGATGTGTCCAAGCAAGACAAGGAGCAGTTATGCAGTGTAAATATGCAGCGTATCCCCCCATCCAAGGTAGACACAAGTACTACAGAGGCTTTGCAGAATGTTTTGGTTTCTGTCATATTTTTATACTTTTGATTTATGCTTATTATTATTCAGAAAGTGCCTGTTGCTCTGTGTTTAAGTAGCAATGCTTTAATGACCATCAGGTAAGCTTGTCTGAGATTGTAAGATGCAAGTAAACTTTAATAAGCATACTGTTAAAGAAGTGCCAACATTGAAAGCCTTTCTGTTGTTGCCATGCAAAGAATACTTACATAACTAGATAACGGATAAGCCTTGGGTATTGAAATGCATATTGTATGAAATTTGTAATAAAGGACAGGATTACATTATTTTAAGAAGCTCATTACATTTGTTGGAGACTTGCAGTCATATTTGCAGGCTTTACCTGTAAACTAAACAGAATGCCAATCTATCATGTGTGGTCCATAACCTGTGCAGTAATCCTTTAAGCAATGTATCTTGAGCTTGTTTCTTGTTTGCTTTTCATTTTTTACTTTGATCATGTTTTCCCCATGAAACAAATAGATAGTTGTTGTCAGGCAGCAGGTCTTTTTTGGATAACAAACATTTTTTACAAGTGAGGGTATCACAGAGATTACTACTTTCAGCATGTTACTTGGCATTTTAATAAAGCTGAATATAAATTATAATTAAAACTGCAGTGCAAGGAGAAGTGGTTTGAGCTGAGTGCTGCTTGTTTTTCTTATACTTGATTTTGACTGGCATTCCAGTAATGTATTTAAAAAGTAATTTATTTTTCATGTCTCACAACATTTTTGTTTCCATCCAGATATTAAGTAAGCTGTCATGCAGCCATTGCATTGAAATATTGGCCCTTAACAACAGATTTATTTTGTTGATAAGGGTGACTACTGGTGTAATGAAGAAAGGAACTGGAGTAAGTGGATTTTCTGTGAATCTTAGCTTTGAACACTTGGTTCCCTCTATCTTTATATAAGTCTACATCCAGATATGCTATGTTCTCTGTACTTGAACTATATGTAAAGGATAAAAAATTCGTAGAGGCATTCAAATAATCAATAAACTTGGGAATGTCTTCGATAGTGCCATCAAACATAATGAACACATTGTCCAAATATCTAGTGTAGTACTAGATATTGGCGCTTAACTCATTGTTGTTAAAGACGAAGTGTTGCTCCCATTCTATCTTTCTTCATTATACCTGTAGTTACCCTTATCAGCAATAGAAATCTGTTGTTAAGGACCATTTGGTGAGGGCGGCCCACATGGTTTCTGATGACGATGAATTTTTTTGTGGAATGTCAAACCTTGAGGGGAATGTTTCTGAAATGGGGGTACCCTAGCCAACTTTTAGAAGTGGTGATATTTGAGGTCCAACACAAGAGAAACAATGGAGTATATAGTCCAATACTTTCAAATAGGCATGTAGCCCTCAACACTGTGACATCTTTAGTTGAGCAGAGCTAGTCATATAAAGCAAACCCACTCAAGGTGACTTTTATCACATCATTCAGTATCAATGCTAAGTTAATATGACAAATTTTGTATAAAAATTGGACTCTACTTAGTTCAGATACAGATCTGACTTCTATTCTTGAATCCAGACCTAGAATTGTCTATAGAAGAGGGCAGAATCTTAAAAGTTTGTTGGAGAGGGGTAAGATCCCAGTTGCGAGAGCTCCAGGCATGTATAAATCCAAGAGCTACTCCCAGTGTAGATTTGTGGAGGTGGATAATGCCTTCTCCATTAGAGGGAGAAATTATTACATAAATAAAAGATTTAATTGTGCCACCAAGGGAGTGGTCTATTTAGTAATCTGCAACCTCTGCCCTTGTTTCTACATTGGTAAAACTTATCGTAGATTCAAAGACAGGGTCTACGAACATATTTATAGTATCAGGAAGTTAAAATTGGAGAATACACTGGCTAAGCATGTGCACAATACCCCCAGCACAGTTCAAGTTTAGGGTGATTGATCAAACTGAACAAGATCCCAGGGGGCGCCTCACCCTTAAGCTAGAACTGTGCAAATTATTATGGCAAATAAAATTGAATGCCTACAATGCTCCAGGACAAAATGATTTATGTTCCTTGTCTTGTGTTTTGAAAGTGAAGAGTCTGCAAAGGTAATCGATCAATTCTTCTGTACATTTGTTGTTTGTTTACATCACTGGACCTTACTAGAATTACGTTTTTTATACTCTTTGTAATTTTTGTATTATATTGGTTAACTGACAGGCTGGGTAATAGTTGATTTTACTAGTGGGTATTTCTTTTGAATGAATTGCTTCTTTTAAATGCATTGCTCATTTTGCACTTCAAGTAATTATTTAGCACAGTTTTTAAACAAAGTTTTTTATAATATTTTTAAAATCAGGTCATCCTCAGCATGAATGTTCATTCGTGGTTAGTTTTATTCATGCATGCTTATTTATTCATGCTTATTCATTTAGCATTTGTAGTTATATTTAAATGTTTTTAAATATCTGTAACTTTTGATTTTAGAAGCTAACTGATGTTCAGCATGTGACACTTTAAATAGCTGCATTTTGCATTAGTTCTGTTTGTCTGATGAAGTCTTGCTCATAGAAGCAAGACAAAAGCACATCTTACACTACTAGTTTTTATGAATTAAAACTTGTCTCTGTAGATTATATTTTGTTCCTTGTATTTGTCTTGCCACCTGTGGTCATTTTTCAGCATTTTTTGCAGTTATTTTTTACAAGTTTGAAAGTGGAATAAGTTACCGCAATCTTTATTTTTTTTTTTTCACTTTACTTGTAATCACACATCAGGCATGTATATGGTGCCTCTGTGGGATAGGGGTGAGAAGTGATGTGGCATCCTATGTATATGTATGACAGCAGTCACTTGAAATACATGACAGTGACCATTTGAACCCCTGCTTTCATCCCAGTTTTACCCAGAGGGATGCACAGGCAGTGACTGTCTTCTGTGTGGTTAGGAAAGAAGTATTTCTAGTCAGGATTTGTGTATCCTCACAACAATTGTCTTGTTTGTTTATTGTGAGCTATTATTTTGTCAGCTTTGAACATTAAGCTTTGGGCACAACTTATGTATTCCTTGAAAGAAAAATAAGAGTGAAATTATTTTCTTATTTATGATTTTTGTTCAGGCCATCACTGGATTAAAAGGTTGGGAAATGCTCTAAAATGCATCCCGGAGCATCTATAACCCTATAGCTACTGGGGGGCCCAACTTAATTGAGTTATTTCCTAAGTGGCTATTGCTGTGCTGTCTTGTCTGGAAATGTGTTTTGAAAGGATACAAAGAAAACTAATTTTGAACATTGCCATTGAAATTATTTCTCAGTCACAATTTCTGTTCAAGCCATCACTGGGTGAAAATGTTGTGTAAATAGAAAAGCAAAGCATACAGAGTGTCATAGCTTTTTGAAAAAGCTGCAAACTAAGGCAAAATGTGAGAAAAGGAAGAAAAAAGTAATATGTATGTTGCAGAGAGCACAACATGGGGGAACAGAGGGGAGCACTGGAGGGTGTGTGTGTGTGTGTGTGTGTGTGTGTGTGTGTGTGTGTGTGTGTGTGTGTGTGTGTGTGTGTGTGTGAAATAGTTAGCAGAGCCTGGGGCAACATTTCACCCAAGTCCAGCCCTGTACATAGAGTTGTTATAATGTATTACTGTTGCAAGTATATGCCAGTAACTGTTAATGTTCCTTGGTGAGGTGGGCCAATATAGTGTGGTACACAGGCTTGTCATAATATAAGAAATTTGTAGTAACAAATCAATATGTGCAAAATGTGCAACTCTTCCAACTTTGGAGCAAAAACCAAAAGGTTGCTTAGGGGTCATAATGCAAGGGTGAGATTTGACTGGAAGTGCCCAGGTGGCTCACGACTTGATATTTGTTGGGGCCCCCAAAATGCTAACGCAGACCCTGATCACATCTTTATTTATTTTCTAAATAAATATGAAACTTTCTTCAAGTTTAGTATATGCATAAATAACTACTTATTTTTTTACTTTATGTCTAGATCTACCCCCAATCCCCTCATTTTCACACTTGTCTTGTAATACTACAGCTATCTCAGAATAAGTATCATTGTCCATTGTCCATGCAGTTTTCTTTGCTATGCCAAGTTAATTTTTTTCTTTGTCCTCCAGACACAAGTCTGGTATCTAATAAGCATACTATTTCATGCCTTAACTGTTGACACCATCTTAAAATAACCAGTCTTCTAAGAAAACTTTTCAAGCTGTTAATATTTAAAGAAAGATATAGAGAAGGTATCCAACCCTTTTAGCATTATTTCTTTTTGCCACTGTGTTTCCCCGTTCATTTTCTATTACAGACTATATTATTCACGGGTCCTTCTGTCTCACACATTTTAGGCCTCTTTGTCCATGTTACTCCCCAAACATTCTTCTCTGTTTTTAGTTTGCAATTCTGTCTGTTCTATTGCAGCATTGTCATAATGTAACATACCATTCAAAATGTCATCTCTTACATTCCCCTCTATTTCAGAATTTCATTTGGTTACTCACTCAACATTTTCATTTACAACAGCATTTTCATTATTAGAATTCTCAAGCAACACATTTAATAATTTCTCACAGTCAAACTACAGATGTCATTAAATGTTACATTTTCTACAATACAATTTATAATCTTTGTATCATACCTTTTTTCTTCACAATGTGAATACCATTTTACTGCACTCACTAAATGGTGTAATTCACACAAAAAAGCTTTTCATCTGCACTAGTATCTAAGCATTTCTGTCATTAATAATTACTAAAACACTTGAGAAATGGCATTACTTATTATTTTCCAGATTTACAGATGCCCAATCCTTTCTACTACCATCCATATCTTCTTATCATCAAGAGTTTTTTAATCACAACCATCAAAACAATTCTATTTTAAATATTACCATATTCCACATTTGCTATTGCAATATAATATGTTGTGAACTGCATGAAAGCTTTCCTTTCATTTTGTATACTTAAACATTTACAGTATTTTTTCCAATTAGTATAATTAACTTTAACAGTAAACAGTTCAATAAACTGTGCAGCCCTTTTATGGCTTTCAAAGTTAACATCAGCTAGAGTTTCTGACCCTAGTTAGTAAAACCAAATCATTTATATCATATTTGCAGATGACATACATAACAATTTTAGTCCCTTCCTTTATTCTTAGCCAAATGAAAGGTCTCTGTTGATAGGCTGAAATATTTTACATTTTCAGTACTTTACTGTATCACTGAAGTTCATTGGTGTTTTTCCCTTTGTAGTGTTTTATGCATACTCTCGAGTCACCGATATAATTATGCAACTGTTTCTTGACCCTTTTCATGGTCTTGAATTTCACGTGTTCGTGTTTTGGAGCATTTTGTCACCACTAGCTAAAATTTTGGAAAAATGTGTCCAAAAACAACTTCAGAACAAGCTGCTAGCTGACTCTCAGCATGGCTTTAGGCCATTCCATAGTACCACCTCGGATCTCCTCTCTTTGTCTAATGTCATTAACCACAACCGCAACAACATATTATCCTCAGTGCTCTTTCTTGATCTTTCCAAGGCTTTCAATATGGTTAACCACCAATTACTCATTCAAACTCTGAAGGCCTTCTCCTTAGACCACCTTTTTCTCCAATGGTTTCATTCTTACCTGTCTGAAAGACAATAAGCAGTCCTTTGGCAAGACAAGCTATCTACCCATCTACCTATCACTCTAGGAGTCCCCCAGGGCTCTATTCTAGGACCCTTACTTTTTTCTATCTTTATTAATTATTATTCATAATGCTTCCTGCATTCAATATGCAGATGATTCCACCTTGATCTGTTCAGCCACCTCCCCAACAACACTTCTGACTTTAACCCAGAATACTTTTAATACCATTGAAAACTGGCTTACCAATCACTGTCTGATCTTAAACCCCAACAAAACTAAGATGCTTCTTTTCTCCCCCACTCAAAGGTCCTCCCCTCCATCCTTTACCATAAAATCTAATAATGGCACCATTATCTCCCCAGATATCCAAATCAAACTCCTGGGAGTTATAGTAGACAATAACCTCAAATTTGATTTGCATGTCAATCAAACTATCAACACCATTAATAAAAAACTTGGCTTCCTTTACAAGCTCAAACCTTTCCTTACTCCTCATGCCAGAACTGCTATTGCCCATTCTCACCTACTCTCTTCCCTTCTCTATGCCTCCCCTCTTCTCACCAACTTGAACAAAACCAGTCTTAACAAACTATCCTGCTGTCACATTGCTAGATTTGCTACAGGCTCAGCATATAGGACACACCATTCAAAACCTAAATCTCCTAGCGTGGCTTGAACTACCCACTCTAGTGTAGTTCAACCAGCTTATAGTAGCACATAAAGTCCTCAACCACCCTGAAAATACACCTGCATTTAAAAACACTATTAGCCCCTATAGTAACCTCAGGCCTATTTGCTCATCTAACAGACTTCTGGTTGTAACATTCAACTCCAATAACCCAGCTGGGGATGCTCTGTTTGCTAACTCCATTGGCAAAATCTGGAATGTACTTCCTGCAGACCTTACTCTAGAATCCTCACTTTTTCTATTCAAAAAAAGTCTCAAAAATATTTTAAATCACACTGACTATGTCCCTGCTATAAACCAGGCTAACACCATCTCCACTATTTAAGTGCTATACCACAATTGTACTATTCAATCTACTTATATTAAGTTACAAAATAACTTATGTATAATTGCTTGCTTGACCAATGTATGTAAATTGTCTGTATTATGTATTCTGTGTATTATACTTATGTGTTGCACATATAATTTCTATACATTGTGGTTTGGAGCTTTTCTCCCTGGGCCTTCGCTGAAAATGGACATATATCCAGTCAGACTATCCCGGTCAACAAATGTAAAATAAATAAAAATGTGGAAAACTGACAATGCAGTCAATGGAACATAATTTCGTGACCCTTACTTAACTCTATAGTACCTCATTCTCAGAAAGTGGTTTTGGAGCATTCATGTCTCCTTCTTAAAAAATTGTAATCTGTACATCTCTAGTTGTTACAGTCTCAACACATTTTAATAATTCCACTTATTCCCATTTCTACCATCTCAGCTATAGTATTTTGTCTGTAATCATATTGCCTTGCTCCTGCTGCTGTGGATTACCAACTCCGCATGATGTCATATTAATGTTACTATATCAAATGTCTAACTATTTGCAAAGAGTAAGGAAATTTCTCTTGTACCTGGCTAAATTTCCCCTAGTCAGTATGAATACCACCTTTGGTCTCCCCTAAAACAGCCCATGTCTAGTCTGACTAACCCAGCCAACAAAAAAGTAAATAAATACATTTCTTCCTGCTGTTCTTTGGTTACATCCAAACCAGTATATCATCAGTAATGTTACAATATCAGAAAGTCCTTCAGTCTTCTGATCGGATCTTTGAAGCACTTTAGATGCTTATGACATAATAAATTAAAATCTACGGAACCTTTAGCTTCTTATAGACATGTTAAATGCATGCATCTTAAAACTTTCCTCATGTAGCTTGATTGGCTAATATCTCTAATTAGCATCAGCATATATATCTGGCATATCAGTAATAATTATTTCCTCTTGTACGAAGCTGATGATGTTTCTTGTTTATTTCTTTATTTAGGCATTGTTTATCTGTGCATATATAGATCTTACCAGGGTTCAGTTTAGCAAATACATTATCCACCCAATTAGTAGGCTCAATTTGTTTTAAGTCGCACCTTTCCCTTTCTGTTTTATTCCTTAGTGTTACAGGAACTGTTCTCGAAGAATGAATGACTGCTAATGTGGCAGAATATATATGAAGATGATTATCTCTTGGAAAATAACTTAAACTAGTAAATATATCTTCACAGTTAAAAAGCTAATAATCAACATTACATATGGATCATGAATTATTTTCACCATACTAAACTTCTGGCAAGTCTAATAACCAATTCTGAAGGGCTTTCTAATTCCTGTACTTGGAACTGAATCATTTACTTATTAATCATATATTCCTGAGAAACCATTCTCTGACATACTGGTGAGACGTGATTGCCTGAATAAGGAAAGAGCTGGCAGATGGTTGGTTACCTTTTTCTTTTAGCCTCATTTCTTTGAAGGCTTGAACAGGCATCTTGTGCACTCTTCCTAAGTGGCTATTTTAAACATCATTCTTTAATTACTAGTCTTAGGTTTCTGTTTCAGATCTCCAGAACTTTTCACATTTTGAACAGTGTGCACTCTTTTCACATTTATCGTACCCACAAATAGACAAATTTCATGCCTCTGTTCTACAATGTGCATTATTTTCACTTCCAAAATTATTTCATTTTAAAAACATTATCAAAATTATTCTTTTTTTTTTTTTTTTACAACTTGTACTTAAGTTCATTTTACTATGCTTATATCCACATCTCCATGCAAAACTTATTGGCAGCATACTTTCATACTTTTCCAATTTCATTTTCACTTTTTTTCTTATATAATTTAATTTCTTTCATTTGGTGTACTATTTACACACAATTAACTCTTCAGTTAGCTGTTTATATGACTTGAAATATTCATGTGCTCTGTATACAGCCTGTTATTTTGTTCAATGTTAAATCTGTGTCTTGTAACAATATGCTTCCTGTCTGGGCATTCTGAATATCACACAGAGTTCTGTCTCATACTAAGAAGGCAAGTAGCTCATCAAACTCACAATCTTTGTGTAAGTACTTAAAAACAGATGTATCAATACTTCTCTCTCTCTCTCTCTCACACACACACCCTCTTGAAAGTCAGATGTAATATATGCCCTTGTTTGTACTTCCTCTGAGACTTGTAGAAACAGTACATACTCCAATTGTTCACGGTTTTCAGATATTAGTCCCACAGTCAGGAACAGCTCAAATTTCTAGATTCATAATTTACAGTTTCCATGTAATATGTCTTGAAAAGAAGCTCTATTGGAAGCTGTAGCTATATTACAGCTTTTAAAACTAAACAAACTCTTCCTGCCTGAGTAAAGCTAGGGCAACTGACGAAGCTTGAGGTATGGAAGATGAAGTGCCTAAGATGAGTAGTAGAATGCACATTGTTGGTCAGATAAAGAAATGAGAACATCAGATTTGAAGTCTATGCATGTATATGATGTATGGCTAATCACTGATGGATTTTTTCATCAGTTCTCATTCTGATGAAAAAAAACACATAACAGTTAGCCATACCATAAAGTTCAAAAGAAAATTTAAAAACAACATGCATCATGTCCCTCCTTTATCCTCACATCTCTAAATATAGAAAGATTGAGACTGATTAGCTGTGGGGAAAGTGGAGACTTCCCTATCTTACTGTTATGCAGTCTCACAGATTACACTATAAAGTGTTCAACAATACAGACAATTATTATTTGAAACACAACTCCACAAACAGCAGGACTCCCTATATATAATTATATGTCAGTCATAGATCACTGAAAGCCAACCCATATGAATTGAAATAATTCTATGAAACAGAATATTTTTCAGGGGCAAGCCCCAAACCTGCAACCCACCATCTCTACACCTTTCCCTATTTACATATACATATATATATATATATATATATATATATATATATATATAGGATCTATATCATGAAATCGAACTTCCAAAATGTCGAACACCATAAGTTCGAACTTGGAAGATCGAATTCGGATAACATCGAAACTTCAAAACAGCAAATTTTTTTTCTCAGGGAAAAAATTTGCTGTTCCGAAAAACACACACATAACACAATCACACCAAACACCTTCAAAACCTACACTAAACCTAACATACACAACTATCCTTAACCCAGCCCTAACCCTAAAGTCGGTCACTACCGCACACTTACCTGACCCGACCCCTAACCCTAAAGTCCGTCACTACCCATTCATACACTTACCTTGACCCGGTCCAAAAATGCCGAACCAGCAGAAACGGCCAACCGAATTCTTTCCCTGGGAAAGAATTTGGGTTTCCGCGGCTTTGACATTCTCAGCTTTCGAACTACCAAGTTCGGCCTTCCAGTATTCGGTGTTCTTAACGTTCGATTTCACGATAGGAACCCTATATATCTACTAAGTCAGAGATCACCCAACAATGGGGTTGCCTGTTTACAAAAGAAAGATGGTGCAGATGTATGAGAAAAGGTGAGAAAAGGACTGTGCTACTTAGAAGCACTAAGCAGCTATATATTTAAAGTGAAAGCTTTAAAGAAATCCAACCCTATTTGCAGACAGTCAAAATAAATTCTTCCTTTTACTCAAAGAATGTACAGACCCAGAATTATTTTATTTTGATAATGGGGGGGGGTGAAATGGGGCCTGTTGTTGAGATTATGTAATTGTGTATTACAGTGCTTTTGTATTGACTATTTATTAGTTTAGTTCTGACTGAAGTTTCTTGCTCACTTTTAATGTAGTGAAAATAGCTGAGCATCAGCAATTTCAGATTTGTAGTCCAATTTCATTTTTCCAACATAATTTTAATTAGCTTCTCTTTGTTAGATCAATTGCAAGAGAATATAAATGCCTCACCTTTTCCATATTTTAAAGAATCCCTACAGTGAGATAAGAAATTTTTACAGTAACCATGAAATATAAAAAAGATACTGCTATATTTTTATTAGTATATTTTTACCTTGGATCAGATGATACATCTTACACACAATAATTCATGATGATATATGTTGATCCCTTGTGATTTCACAATGGCAAATGAAAGCAAACTTTCTTATGTTTCTAATCTAGCATTTCCTGCCTTCCTTGTCTTTCTTATGATTAACTAGTTACCTAGACTAATAGTTATTTCATGTGAGCTATGGTGGTGGGTACAGATGGGGTTTGGAGCCCTGAAAAGCTTGCTTCATTTCATGCTTAGAAAGGTTAATGGGATAAGACTGGCCAATAGGTAAATGCAGAACATCTGATCCTGTGATCCATGCAGGGTTATTGAATATAGAATCACTGTGTTTAGTCAGTTCACCGGAAGTCCTGAAGACAGGCAACTGAAGGTTGAACCTGTGGAAGGATCATTAAAGTGGAGGGTCCCAGGCTGGCGCCATCCCTGGGTACCGCATCTACTCGCTCCACTGTCCTGACCCTCTCTGTCTCTCTGTCTCTATGTCTCTCTCTCTCTTTCTCTGTCTCTCCACCCACCCCAGTGGAGGCCAGTGGGACTGAGCCCATGACTCCCGGGGGGGGGAGAGAGGGGAAGCGAGAGGCAGGGTGCCATCCAACCCCCTTGCCTCCTGGTGATGGGAGGGTGGGGGTCCTGTCTGCATGGCAGGAGGCACAGGTGCTCCCCTGCTGCCCCAAAGGGATAGCCACAGAGGGGGTGCCTGGCCGAATCATGTGATTTGCCATGCACCCTGGAGGTGATGGACTCCCTGTGCGGGAGGGGGAGAGGGTGCCGTTCTGCAGGGGGATGCTGCTCCCTCCCCTCCGGCTGCATTGGGCCACCCCAAGGGGTGTACATGACTAGATGTGCCTTCATTGAACCCAAAAGTAAGAAGCCCTACATTCTATGGAAACAGGATATATTACACATTTGTCACTTAAAGAAGAAATACTGTGGAACTAAGTGGTGCAGAAGTATCTGCTATGTCTATATAAAGAATATGTCAGTGGCACAAAAGGCAGTGCACACACCTTTGGTCCAGAAGGCTGTGGGTTGTACTCACACATCAGGTACATGCATTGATGGATTGCTGAGACTGCGGTGTAGAATAAGGGGTGGGGGTGCTGTACATATATATACATACAATCTCAGAGGTTGGCATAATGGTTAAGGTGTTTACCTTACATAGAATAATTAGCTAGGTTTAAAATGGCCCACAAAGACAGTTAGCCTAGTATTAATCTATGAACCTAAGAAGATGAATCCATTCTGAACATCAGTAGCATCCAGAGGAGAAACTGCTCTTATTCTGAAGTACTTCGTTGTAGTGTTACCTTTTCAGTTCCCATTACTGAATGACATTAACTTCTTCCTTTTGAGTTTTGATTCATATTATAAATAATAAGGATGTTTTTGTTGTTTCAAAAAACTTTTTTTTCTTTGTAGAGTATGTATTGTTTTCCAGAGGGATGAGTGTGTGCACTGAGCAGGGTGTCAACCCTGTGACACTTATGGAGAAGTTGGATCATTCTGGCACACACTTTGGCACCTTTGGGTACCACGGCAATTATCATTTCAAAATCAAAAAATCTTTAAGACCTTAATGCAAAATATACAATAGAAAGAAGCTATTCTGCTAAAATAGGAAAGGTCAGAAAAGACGACTTCCAGATCTGATAGCTTACCTGCCAACTATACTGACTAGTGGAGGGTGTTCTACTTAGAACAGATGTTCCCTATTGTACTGCAATGGGTAAGAAAATAAATTACTACTGAAAAAGGAACTGAGTCATGTTGTGGAAGCGTCCCTGTTAACCTTTGAGTGAACAATCAAAATATAAACGAGGCCTGCTACTGAGTAAGGCAGGCTAATTACATCTATCTTTACTAAAGCGCCTCAGAAGGCCTACCTGGAGCTCCCACCAAGCATTGATAGTGATTAACTAATTGCAAAGGAAAAAATATTATGTATCAGGTGGGGACTAAATGTTTTCATGCCTGACCCTTTCCACAAGGAAGCTGACAAGGTCTCAGTGTTGTGCATTTGGTCAAGAACTTGCTACAGCCAGACAGTTACCTAAATGGATGAACAGCGGAACTGTTAATCATAGAAGCCTTTGTAAGTTAACCAGTGGGAACAAAATTAATGAGTCTGACCACTCTTACAACCCTGGAGGACTTGTGGAGAGATATGATGCTGTGGGGTAGCTGAGCTTCTTAAAGTGACTTGCCCCAAACTATCACTCTCCAAGAACTGATAAGACTGTTCTTTTCAAGGAGAGACAAGTTACAAAATAAAAGGCAGAGTCTGTTAAATCTGAACTAGACAGATGCTCTCAGTATATTGTGGAGGTTATGATACTGTTGTAAACAAGTAAAGCTCTGTCTTAGGATTCATGAAGTCAGTGATAAGAGTTTTACTAAAGAATAAAAAAAAATATATGCTAATACTAAGTGTGATTGAATAGCATCACCACTTTAGTTCCAAAACTTGACAGGTGCATGCATTTCTGTAATGATTTCATGTAGCTAAATTCTATTGCTCAGTTCAATACTTACTCCGTGCCACAGGTTTAGGAACTAAATGAAAGGCTGTGTCCTGACAGGTACCAAATGACTATGGACCTGACAAATGAGCATTATCGGGTGTTTTTCATGGTGAGGGTAAAGGAAAATTTGTTTTTTCTTTTTTTTTTCTTATGCTGGACAGACTTTTCCAGTATAGTCTTTCAGTTTTATGCTGTTTTGATTACATAAAAGAAGGAAAGGCCCCCTGATACTCTCCTTTCACCTCTTACATGCCCAGTAAATTCTATAGATGTTGTTGGCAGTTCACGGGTTGCAAACAACTCAGATGCAACTCAGTAGCATTGGATAGTGGATGGATTATGGCTGTGTAGTGCTTCTCCGATGTTTCAACAGTACATAGACAAAAGATCTCATGGCCACCTAGCCACTATGCAGTTGCATTATTAGGTGACATGTATGTTTACAGTCAGTGAATAGACTTTGTATGTTTTGAAAATAGAGACAGTTCTTTACTCCATTATGTTTGCATTAGATTTGAAGAGGTCTATCTCAATTACAGTGGTATATTGTGGGTAAGTGTCTAGTGAAGCCTCAGCTGAAAAAGGTGGGAGCATCCAAATCTGCCCTCAGCCAGTGACCAAAACCCATATAAGAGTTTCTTACGTCTAGCCAGCTACTTCCACTGGTTCATATACCATTTTTCCAATTTGATTGTCACTATTCTAGGCCTGATTAGGGCCTGTTGAAATAACTAGGTGAAGTGTAGTAAGAGACAGACAGGGCATTTTCTTTGTTGAATGTGGCTCCACGTAGCATATGACATTACATAGGACTTTACTGTCAAGATAGACACTATAGATATTGGTCTGGTGGCTGTGCTTTCACAAATGACTAGGGATGAGGAGTACCCTGTCTAGTATCTAAGGGCAGAGTTGTTCCTTGTGGCATTGCAATACTTTATTATCATAGTGGAATGCTTACCTATCATGTAAGCCTTGGGAACCTTATACTATTTCCTCCTTGGCTGGGGTACTGGACTCATATCTTTCCAACTCCTTCAAAAGATTGACTAGCACTGAGATAAGATCTTGGGGATTTACTTGCAATTTCTGTATCTGCAACCCTTTTCATACACTGTTGTCCATAGGGCTGAATCCTACCCAGGATCTCCTATTACTCACCATCTGGCTTTTGAAATGGAGGGGTAGAATATGCCAGGAGGAGGGCAAAGACATTGAAAAATGTTTTCTGGCCAAATCACAAAGGGTTAACAGGGTGATGGTGTCTGGAAGATAACTATAAAACACCTGACACTATGAATCTAGTTAGACCATGGGTTCCCAAACTGCACCGCGGCGCCCTAGGGAGCCGCAGCTTCCTTACAGGGGAGCCGTGAAGCTTAGCAGCTGATTGCAGGTAAGTGAATGCCTGTATGAGTGTGTGAGCAAAAAATCTGGACAAAGCCTAAAATGATGGGGGACAGATTTGAAATATTGCTCTTACAAACTTAGAAAGTTGATAGAGTAATAGGTTTTGCATTAGCATGAATTCTCTAAAGGGTGTGGAGTCTTAAACACAAATGTTTGTCATTATTTAATGACTTCAATCCTCAACTATTTGCCAGAAAAGTACAGGTTTTAGGAGGAACCCACCCAAAATATGAGGCAAAGATCTGGACATTCTGTGAAAATCTGTACAGTTGAGATGTGTGAATCACCTACAAACACACTGTCACTTCCTCATTCATACCTGCATTCATTCACACATTGATCTCAGTCTCTCAATCTCACACATACACACACATAGCCACTTCCTCATTCATACCTGCATTCACTCAAACATCGCTCTCACTCTCCCGATCGCGCACACACACACACACACACATATACACACACACACACACACACACACACACACACACACACACACACACACACACACACACACACACACACACACACACACACACACACACACACACACACACACACACACACACACACACACACACACACACACACACACACACACACACACACACACACACACACAGCCACTTTTTCATTCATTCCTGCATTCACTCACACTCACCGCAAACTAATAAGCTTAACTGCAAATTAAACCGTGAACTGTTCGTGGTTTATTTTGCAGCTAAGCTTATTAGTTCAAGTTGCCCCTGTGAGGAAGCCGTGGCTCTCCAGGGTGTCACAGTGCACACTTTGGGAACCCCTGAAATATGTACTTTATGTGCGCCACGGGGGGGGGGGCCTTGGGAAAACCTGGATTCAGCAAGGGAGCCTAGAATCAAAAAAGTTTGGGAACCACTGAGATAGACTATGAAAAGATAATTTAATTTTTTTTTCAAGTCGGGTTCCCAGAGGAACTCAAGAATGAAAACTGAAGTTATCTACAAAAAGTCTTTGTGCATTTATTGAAACCCTGAAAGCCATGAACTACATATGTTTTATTAAAGCGATGGAATGTATTATAACTGACCTCATAAACTGTGATATCAAGAATCTTGTTATACTTGGCCCCCAGCTGTTTGTCTTTGTGAAAGTTAGATCCTGTGAAAAATTTTTCTAAATGAAATTTAAAAGTCATGCTGCTAAATGCTAGGAGACTTGGAATGAAACTGCACTCATTGCAAGCATTCCTCACCCTGAAGGATGCTGACATTTGTGCAGTCACTGAAACCTGGTTCAAAGCTGCGGAGAGAACCCCAGTCTTAGCAGGTTACTCATCCTACCATATTTTCAGATCACAAATGGAGGGCTACAAAGCCAAAGGAGATGGAGTTTCAATATTTATCAAAGACATACACACCTCAAGGCTGGTCAAACAATATGATGCACAGGAGGCATTCCAAGTGCAGTTAACTGTTGACAAAACATGCATTCAAATCATAGCTAGCTGCAGACCCCCAACTATGGCTCAGGACACCTACTCCACCTATATGGACTTACTTGAATCTATCAAGATTCAACCCTCTACCCTGATCCTGGATGATTTTAACTACCCAATCATAAAGTGGAAGACCTATTCTAGCCCATACATGAATGCCCAGAGATTCCTTGGCTTCGTCAATGCCATTGCATTAGATCAGCTGGTCGACACCCCAATGAGAGATGAAAATATCCTGGACCTGGTACTAACCAACATGAGTAGCCACTATAGCATTCCTACAACATCATCTTCCTTGGTAAGATCTGACTATAAAGCGATCACTTTCAAAGTCACCATTTCCCCTGACCCCCCCCCCCCCAATTAGGATCAAACAAAAAAGCTTTTCCAAAGCTGACTACAATCTCCTGACAGCAGGTATAATCAGCTTCATAGCCACTGTCCCTTCAGTTGGAACTAGCACTAATGTCCAAGCCTACACCAAAAACCTATATGAGCACCTACATAGATGTATGGTCTCAGCAATACCTGGCAGAACCAAGTCATCTTCCTCAAGGAAGAGTAAACCTGTCTGGTGGACAGCAGCAATAAACAAACTCTATAATAAAAGGAAAAAATGCTGACCAGGATCAAGGAGGAGCAGGTGCTGAGTTGGAAGCAATCTTTCCTTTGTCTGAACAAGCAAATACGCTCACTGGTGAAATCCTTTAAGGCTAACTTTGAGTCCAAATTGGCCACATCCACTAAGGACAATCACAAGGCCTTTTTCACATACATCAGCAATCTCAAAGGTAACACCCAAATTTGCTCAGGACTGATGGTCAAGCACACCACATAAACAAAAGCTGTAGATATAGCCAACTCCTGGCAGACAGGTTCAGTGAATAATTCACCCCCTGTCCCCCCATCAGTAAACAAGGACATCCCCAGCACCTGCCCCCCTCCCCTCTTCACCAGGGAGCAGGTCTTTAATGCTCTCTCAAAGGCAAAAAATACAGTCTCCATGGGACCTGACAACATCCCTGGCTGTGTCCTACATGGACATTCAGCAGGAGTCTTCGGCTCTATTAGGAACCCTATTCAACCAAAGTCTGGGCACTGGCTTCATCCCAGCCAAATGGAGGACAGCCACTGCCCTCTACACAAAGGTGAAGCATCTACTGACCCAGGCAATTATAGACCCATCAGCCTAACTACCCTAAGCTGCAAGGCCATGGAATACATTACCATGGATCTTATAAACAAGGATATTGGCGACCTCCAAAGGCTTGACCCCACACAGTTTGGTTTTCTCAAAAGGAGATCATGCCTGTTAAACTTGGTCAACATCTTTGAAACAGTCACCAAAGCCATGTACTAGGGGAAGACAGTGCACACTACCTACCTTGACCTAGCCAAAGCCTTTGACACTATTCCCAACTCGGGAATAATAGATAAACTCTCCCAGCTAGGCATCAACCCGTATGTTACCAGATGGGTAGCTAACTGGCTTATTGCTAGAAGCCACTCAGTCAAAATAGGGGAGGCCAGCTCTAGTAGTAGACCCATAACAAGCGGTGTACCCCAAGGATTGGTCTTGGGGCCTCTACTGTTTGGGATATACTTTTCTGAGGTGGAAGTCAAAACCAGTGGTCTATGGCTGACCAAGTTTGCAGATGACTGCTAGCTGAGCACTGCCTTAAATTCCCCTAGTGATGTGCACATCCTCCAAGAGGGCCTTACCCAAACTAATGACTGGTGCCAGAAGCATGGCCTCAAACTGAATGCCAAGAAATGCATCATTATTCCCTCTGGGGAAAATGGTGTCCCCACTAATTATCACATTAATGTGCTAAGCATGCAATTAGTCATGAGGGACTTGGGCACCCAGGTTGATAGCAACCTGACTTTTGACCATCACATTGCCTCCATTGTACAGAAGGCTTTCTGCATGGCCCACCTCATAAATAAGGGTACTTCATCCAGGAAGAAGGAGGTCATAACATCCCTGTACTCCTCCCTTATCAGACCCATTATCAAGTACAATGCCCCCTCCTTGCCAAGCACATGCATTAGCTGGAGAGACCACAGAGGTTCCTGACCAGGAAAATCCAGGGTCTCAAACACCTATATTATACAGTCTCATACAGACTGCTCAGAGATGACCTATGTCTTGCATACAAGGCCATCTTAGACCCAGCCTTGATGGAGTTGCTGCATATCCATAAGTCAAACTCCACTCACACAACCCACATACAAGGCCTCAACCTGGACTGTGACATTAATAGAGCTTGTTGGCAGGATAGATTTGTGTCTCAAAGATTCCATCATCCATGGAATAGACTCCCTCTCCATGTCAAGCACCTCAATAGCCCTCTTTAAAAGGAACCTGGATAACTGGATAGGAAACAGAAAATACACCCCTGGGATCCCACCTGTGTCCCTGATGGACAGGGGAAACAGGTGCTGACTTTGTGGGAACATGGGCAAAATTCTTGGCTAGGCTTATAAGAACATCTAGGCCAATAGCCCAGTATCATCCTATGAACCTGTCTATTTAATCTGGGTAAACTTCTTCAAAAGGGCTGCTAACACTGTAGATGGTGGTCATGCACCTGGTGTATTTTGACATGACTAAGGTCTTTGACACCATTTTTCATGCTGGCATCATATAAAAGCTAAATGCTTTAAGAATCAACCAATACGTGGTAAGATGGATAGCAAATTTTTGAAGCGGGTACCCAAACAGTGCAAGTTACAGGTGCTTCATCAGAAAAAAGGAAAGTGACCAGCAGTGTCCCTCGGGGCTTAGTGCTGAGACTTCTGCTTTTTGGTATTTACACCTCAGACCTCCAAGCAGAGAGTCAAGACCTCTGGCTTATAAATCTGAAGATGATTGCAAATTGTGGGCTGTTATCATGTCACCCTATGGCAATCAAATCCTTCAGAATGAACTCACCCAAGTAAGCTTGTCTTGCTTTATTAAAATGGTCTCAAACTAAATGTTAGAAAGTGTTGCATCATCACTTTTTGTAGGCAGCCCCTTTTTTCATCATACCGTTTAGGCAATGCAACAATATAAAATGAAAATGTAGTTAGGGACCTAGGTACTTGGATTGATAGCTCTCTGTTTTCTGGCCAACATGTGAAAAAGGTTCTCAGGAAATAATTTTATTTGGCTCAGCTAATTTCCAAAGGAGTATCATCAAAGTCTAAAGAAGTAATCACTGCCATATTTTCATCACACTGATCAGGCCAATTATTGAGTACAACACTTCTTTTGGGATGTATCCCATTTAACATACTAAACAATTAAAAGGACCACAAAGGTTTTTAAGGAAAAAGATCACAGGCCTAAACTCCCTGATCTACCAAGACAGACAGGAATTATATCCCTTTATTAAGGATCTAATAGACTTTGGAGGGAACATCTCCAATTCAACATGCTATGAGAGATCGGATTGTCCTGGAGCTCCTGTTTCTCTTGTAGTTCCAATATCTCCATCAGTACCAGAGCCATGGACCTAAATCTTCACCAACAGAAATAAAACATGGTGGGGTGGAGGATAGGTTTATAACATAGCACCTCCCAGTCACCTGGTATAAAGTGCCCATACATGTTAAGCAGAGTGACTCACTATCTTCCTTTAAACATAAACTAGGTAACTGGATGGTTATCTACAGATTTACTCCAGGGTTAACCAATATGACCGTCCTGGGTGAAAATAGGTGCAGCCTGAGTGAGGGCACTGGCAAGGCAAGGATGGTCATGAAACTCATTAGCCTTGGAATATCTTTGAATCGATGAATCTATGAAACAAAAGGTGAGAAATGTGGCAGTCTTCAAATGAGAATATATCATGTGTTTTTCATTTATTTATTACATAATCATGGTGGAGCACTGATTCACAGGAACCTTTTTCAGACTCAGCCAAGGAACACTGTTTGGTTAAGGGACTTGCCCAGAGTCACACAGTCAACAAATGGATGCTGAGGGGATCAAACCCTGGACTACAGGAGGCAGCTTTTTAATAGCTCATAATCTTAGTCATCTTCATTAACTGACAAACTTGAAAGAGCTGAATAGGATAAAACCTATGTGCCTGACTGAAATTGTTGCCTTTTTGGAAGAAAAAACTATAGTGGAATTATGAGAAAACATACCGGAAAGATCTGCATTCTGTTTTAACAAAGTGGCTGAACTTACACTGAAACACTGTAGAAGTCAGAGAAGTTACTTTTATACTGAAAGTCCCTCATACTGAGTGAAAGTAATTCAGGCCTTTATGTTTTGATCCAGAGAGAATGTTGAAATAATTAAGATATTTTCGAGTTTCATGCATACTATATGTAGTCTGCATGTTGTTTCCCAGAAGGCTGTGTTGTGATCTAATGTATCAGCACAAGACACATATCTTATAAATATACAAAAATAAATGTCACATTATGAGGCACGTTACCTTCCCTCATCAGTTTTTACATTTTTTAATTATCAGACTATTGGTGATAGATACATTTCTATAAAACTATTTAATCTAACACAATCACAGAATATTAACTAATCTGGGACAATCAACTCACTAAAACTAATTCTGTCTTTTCCTTTAGGAACATTCAAATATTTTAAATCCCTTCAGCTCTGACATTAATTCCATGATTGATCTTTCACTTTTTATTTGTTGCCAAAATACAATACTAGCATCTGAAAATTTTTGTATAAAGTATGAAGTATACCCTATCTGATAATGTAACATAATTTTTCTGAAAAGAACTGTGTCTTATGCCTCTGTTTTACTCGGATTTAAATGAAACCATAACATTTGACTGTCATGTTCTATGGAATACATTAGTATCACCCTGGTGCAGGTTAGGACATTAGTATATATTATTTTTGTACATACCAGTGGAAAGATGCCTGCTCATTCATTCATTCATTCATTCATTCATCATTCTTTGCTACTTATTTTATTTTATTATTTCCTATATTCCAGGAGTATATGGATCAACATGCTCCAAAGGCCCACTTACACTGAGAGGAGGTATTTTGGAATCTGCCCCCGGTGTAAGACTGTTTATAATTGGGCCTTACACTGAAGTAAATCACTTATACTGAAGGCAAGTCTTTCAGAATCAGGGCAGACTTACACTGAGAGACTTACACTGGCTACAAGTATTTATTTTAATATTCTCACAAACTATTCCATACTTATATGAGTATTGGCCTACTGTGTACTTTTTTGTAGGGAGGGGATTATGTATTATGGGAACATAATTATCTGCCATGCCTTCCTTTCTTTCTTTCTCTTTCTTTCTTTCTTTCGTTCTTTCTTTCTTTTTTCTTTCTTTCATTCTTTCTTTCTTCCTTTCTTTCTTTCTTTCTTTCTTTCTTTCTTTCTTTCGTTCTTTCTTTCTTTCTTTCCGGTACTGGCATTATTTTTAAAACTGAGCTGATTCTGTGTTATACATAAAAAAACAAGTGTAACTAATGAAGAGCTTTCCTGCATTACATAAAACAACACAATGTTTCACTTTTCATGCCTTCTCGCCCTACATAATGACGAGATAGTTAACTGTCATGTAAGAGGTACCTGCCGGGGATGAACTCTCTTTGATCTCATTTTTGTAAGATTACATTCAATGTATTTATGGTGACTTTGGCCAAATAATGGCATGTCAGCATTTGATAGTAAAACTGAATGAAAGCTGGTATTTCTAACTTCACTGAATTTATGAATACTATAATACAATTTTGCAGTGTAGCTAAAAATACCTGTTCCAATTCATTTATGTTATTACCTCCCATTGTTACTATAGGACTGCACTGTCACATGATGGTGTTTTAGACATTGTTGGTCCAGAAAACGTGTGACACAATAAAATAACATTTAGTGTTAATAATATAAAATGTGTATACTCAAGTATATTGAGGGAGTAGAAAAAAATAAAATTAGTAGCCACCATTTGTTACTAGAGGCATACATTAGAAAAAGTGTGTTCTTTGTCAGTGATCTCTTAAAGGCTAGATCTCTCTTTCCCAATTAACCAGTCAGTTGATACTTCCTGAAGATTCTCACTTCAAAGATCCTCACCATAAAGTTCAACCTTCCCTGATTTCTCAAGGATATCCCTGACTTTACCTCAAGGGTTTGCTGTGAATGCCATAAAAAAATTTGTGACAAAACAACGAGGATTACAATCACAGACAACAAATTCTCTTATGCTATCAGTTTTCATTATTTCAAACTCACACAGCAGCACATAATTCCACACTTATTAGACTTCATTCCTCTCAACTTCTTACTCAGAGCTTAACTCACACAGTTTAATTTCTTCCCTGTTCTACAGGCCGTCATACATAAGCTCCTCAAGAAATGAAAATGCAGCTCCATAATATGTAATATTCCTCCTCCTATGAGACCATTTATCTAGTGATTGCATATAATTCCTACAACTCAGTGTTACAGAAGTGACTCATTATAGTTCCCCCTTAATAAATGCAGATCTTCACTAGAACTGTCAAGCTACAAACCACTTTGCCTGTTTTCCCCACTTGCTAAAATTTTTCTTTTTTTCATCCCAAAAGCAAACTTTATTTGAGCTACAACCATATACAAACATTATGAAATCTTCAAGCATTGTGCACATTCTTCCTTGATGGTCAACCTAGAAGTTAATCTGGTATAGAAAGAATAAAAGACAACACAACCATTATTTTACAAGACCAACCCAAGCTCAAGGATCACAGAATATATGATTAAACGTATCTTTTACATTTCAACTCCCTGGTCTCAAATTACATTTGAAGTAGTGTCACAATAGCAGATTGTAATCACTAGGATTGCTTTGTTTGTACAACATAGCTACTTAATTTCTCATTTTCATTCAACTTTGACCCATTGTGCCAGAGCTTACTTGCATAATATCCTGTCATATCCCGTTATTTACACTAACCTTTTAGCTGCCCTGTTTTAGTAAATTCAGTGGGCATTTGATAATAGCCTCAGACTGGTAAGATTCAGTCCCTTTTAGTGGTTGCATAGTTCAATGAAAACATCCTTACAATCATAACTATTTACATACCAGTCCCACTTGTTTGTCAAAACTCACTTCCATGGTCCTATACCCCTTATTCGTATGCAGCACTTTCATCAATTTTCAGTTTGACAGGTTGGCATGCTGTTTTATTAGTGAATTTACTTCTACCCCTTCACCCCAGTATCATTTGAGCATGGTCCCACTTTTCCCATTTACCCAATTAAAATCTATTAGACTTTCATTTTCCCTGCTTCAGTTCCATTTCCTTAACTTCCTTCATTAATTTTATTCTTTCTTGAATTTTGAGTGGATTCTTATTTTTCCATTTTCTAGTTATGACCTTTTTTGCTATTATTAATAAGAGATAGTAATGCTCTAGTCTGTCTTCAATGAGAAGACCCAACCCAGTTAAGGAGCATTAGCTCCATAGTAAATTCCAAGTGCCCCTCAACTATCGTGTCTAGTTGAATTTGTATTTCCCTCTTAAATTCATGTAGTCATTCAAAATCCTAAAATATGTGATCCGACATGTGTTTTGCCTAAGCTCACGTCTCCAAAATATGTCCCATAGCTGCAGAAATGTAAGTTTCAATTTTGTTAGTGCTTGCTGGTGCATAAAAGTGTTGATGTAGGCATCCCCGTGCAAAAATCCATAATTCCCTAGACTTTGAGGTCCATGCAGATTTCCTTCTATTCTTTAACTTATATTTACCTATTTGGGGTTTAACTCCAGTTGTCTGTCATCCTCTCTGATGAACTGTGTTTTAGTTCCATCCTTATTCAATAGTCCCTATATACAATCTTCTTTAACAAGGGTGTCTCAGATAGCATTCTGGTGATATTTTAGCAAACTTGAAATGCTTTGATCAGATTCTATCTCTCTGCTAATTTCCTGATATTCCCTTAGTAACCAAACACCAGCAGCCAGCAAAATGCAATACAATGACACTGAAGTCAGAAATAAGATTCCAAATTGTAATTTATTTCATATAATGGTAGAAAATACTTCCAAACCGGTTTCGGCTATCAAGCCTTCGTCAGTGGGTAAAGTCTTTACCCACTAATGAAGGCTTGATAGCCGAAACCGGTTTGGAAGTATTTTCTACCATTATATGAAATAAATTACAATTTGGAATCTTATTTCTGACTTTAGTGTCGTTGTATTGCATTTTGCTGGCCGCTGGTGTTGGGATGCTTATGGTTTGGCCGGGCAAACCTTACTTGCAAAGCATTTTGTTCGGATTCCCTTAGTAACCCCATAAAAGACAGGTAACCACTTTCTGTTAAACTAAGGTCAACTTTGGCTTCCTCCCAAGTTGAGGACCTAGACCCCCTATTCAGCTGTTCCCAGTTTCTTGGCTGTAATTTGTTTTCTTTACAGGATAGCTTGTACAATGCTTACCTCTTGTGTTGATTGCTGGGGAACATCATTTCTACTGGGAGGATCAGCTTGGACCATTCTTTAAGCTTATTTTGGGATAACATTTGATGCAAGCTTTACGTTAAGCATTACTTAGTGTAACTATATTATCTCAGTTTAGTAACTCCTAAACTTCTGTTTTCTTATGAACCTTCCAGTTGTTTCAAAACATTGCCATATTTTTCCCTTAACTGTGTAAATTTCATCCTGCATTAGGTAAGTCACCCTCAGTGGAGTTGCTCTATTATATTCTGCCACACCTGGCAATAGGCTCAATCATTTTTTTCATCTAGAGCAACTACTTCCCTCCTTCCCATATAAATTTCTTTATTTCCATTTTTATTTTTTGCCATACCTCTTTTTGGGGGGTGGCAGCAAGATTGTCTAAAATATATGATTGGGGGGTAATAAATACCTTTATGTCCTGAATTTTATTTTCTACACCCACTGACATAATTTTCTGAATTATTTTATCTATTGTCTTTATAGTTGTTTATTTCCACATCATTTCCCCTGCATCTTGTGCACTAGAAGCAAACTGCACTTCAAGATATCTTATTTAGCTGTTCCCCCATAAAAATGGGAAACTTCTGAACCAGATGGTAGGTGGAAGTATAATTTAAGGCTATTGCTTTTTGTTTTATCTTCATTTATTTTATATCTTGTCAAGTCACCATATTCTCTAAGAATATTAAATAAAGGGTTTAATCTTTTTCTGCCTAAAATCTTGCAACTAAAGAACATCAAATGGTGCCTTTATAAAACTCCTTTAAAAACTACTCCACTAGCTATACAAATATGAAATGGATTAAACACACTGTAGTTATAATTCAATGATGGTACAGCACTTAAGGAAATAGAAGAGTTAACTGTTATTAGGAAGAACTGTAGGTAGAGAAAACCTTGGCTGAAAAAAAAAAAATCACACCATAACTGCTACATCCACTGTACAGGTTTTTGGAAGGAAAATAAAACTAGCCACATGGACAAATGCAGGAATATTACAGTATTAATATATAATATCACAAAAATACACACACACACACACGCACTTATGTGCATATCTATATCTATATATATATATATATATATATATATATATATATATATATATATATATATATATGGGATCCGTACAGATGCTCGACTGCATCTTTCACCGAATCCCAATTTAGTGAGCATACGTGCGCGAAAGTGCTGTTCACCGAAGCAGCAGTTTTGCTTACGTATGATTGTTGTTCCGGTCGTACTACAGTGCGGTAAGGGAAAATTCCCTTTTCCCCACTGTAGTGCGACTTCAGAGTGAGAATATTAAGGTAGGGGGTGGGGGGGCTCAGCCCCCACATCTGGGGGTGCAGGGCGGCTTGCCCCCCTGCATTCAAGTAGATTTTGTGTTTTTTTTTTTTTTAACATACTTTAATGAAAGTGCTTCTTCGATGAAAGCGCTTTCATTAAAGTGTCTTTGGTGGTAATGGATTCCGGCTTTTGATCTTTCGATCAAAAGTCCTAGATACATATATATATATAGATATATATATATATATATATATATATATATATATATATATATATAAACACACATACCACACACACACACACACACACACACACACACACACAGCTCTATTTAAATGCTGATAGATACTGGTTAATGTGAAATGATACTATGTATCCTTCACTAAGCATCAGAATGCTAGTAGTAATTATTGCTCTTTAATCCAGAAGGTACAACCATAAATTTGGTATGCTTTTCTTATTGACTTGATTTCTTGACTGTTGCCTTGTATATTGTCCTGTACAGATCATTTAACCATTTTTGGGTCATGGCTATGCAGTACTAATGCTCAGGAGGCATTTCCCAATGATTAAAAAGAAACACTGGAAAATTTATACAACTGTTTGTCATATCTAATCATTTAGATATAAGGTTGTCATTTATGTACACGGTGACTGAGATTTAGGAAATATTAACTGTGGCTTTTTGGCCTAAAAATGGAATGAGCAAATACTGTAACAAGACTGTATCATCAATCAGCCATAAATGTATATTCTAACTATATATATATATATATATATATATATATATATATATATATATATATATATGTGTGTGTATACATATATATATATATATATATATATATATATATGTGTGTATATATATATATATATATATATATATATATATATATATCTATGTTTGTATTATAACCATTTATGAGAACATGAAAAAAAAAAGCTTTTCAGAAATATTTTGAGGCACACTTCTTGGGAAGAAGTTGTAAGCAAACTGTGTAATACAAATATGCGCTATTGGTCAGTGTGCTGACAGCTTTAACAAATACAGTATATGTTATCTCTGTTGTTCATTAGGAGGATACTGTGGAACTGGTTATTTCCACAGGAGTAATCAAAGTGGTCTGCTCATTCCAAAACTGCCTTGAGAAGCAATAATCATCAAAATATAAAAAACTACTATTAAAAAATAATTATTAAAAGATGTAAACTTTATAATGTGACTTAGCCTCTCAAAACTCTTAAGTAATCTTGATTGTTGGCTGGTGTCAGAAAAGTGTTCCAACGAAAATAAATCTTTCACAGGAACTGGGCCCTCCTAGGTAAATAAAGTGCAAAATGAGAATGCATAGATCTTGTTCTATACTGCTGTCAACTTAGAGATTAGTCCAAGTGCTGCAATGTACAAGTAATGTGCTATCATCAGCTGTTAGCAGTCCATGTCAGGTCTCATCATATACTGGATTTGGGCTGCTTTCTGTCATTAGTTTCAAGGGACTGCATATCGGTTGACCTGTCATCAGCTCTGAGGAGGACCTCATTTTGATATCTTGGGTCTGACTGCTACATGCAAGTCAAGCCTGCTCCTACCATAACTAAATATTTGTACAAATAGCTCACTAAATATTATATAGAACATACATTTGAATACATTGATTTAAATGTGTCATTTCATGTTAACAGATGCTCCCCAAAAACATTTGTGCACAAGTATGAATATTATGCATCATATTAACAGGTGGGAAAATAGACTGTTGGTATTTACTAATACAAACAAACCAGATTTATTCACTCTCCTTACATTTCTTTAGCCTTCCCACTTAATAATAGCTTACCAATGAGGAGTTTACTGCTGATAAAGCCATTTAATCAACTGTACCTTTATTTAATTAACTAGTTGAAAGGGTTGATAGACACAGTGTTCACTCAAGCATAAGCATGTCAGTCAAGTGATAAAAAGCGTTAAGAGTATGATACACAGCTTCTGAACAAACGTTTGCTTTCAAAAAAAAAGGGCACAAAACTGTCATCCACCCAAAATTGTTTGGAGAATACAAAGTGTAGTATATTAAAGACACGACCTAAGGTATAAGCGTAATCCATAAGCTTTGATAAACATTTCATCCTCAACACAGGGAGATGGCAGTTCATTTTAAGACATAAATGCACAAAATGCTTTATCTGCCCGGCTTTTTCAAATCTGTATTTGTTATATAAATCATTCTTGCTGTCAAGAATTAAAATCTTTAAAAAGGTTTTCTGATTGCAGGCATCTTTCTAATGAACTATAATTGTTTGCATTATAAGCAAATAGCATTACCTAGGAAGTAGGAGGTAACTGCAGCAATGATAAGTAATCAAATACCAAAGTGAAAAAAATGCTTACATTTTGAAGAAGTTATATGGTAGTTACTTCCTTTCACTCTCCTTCCATTTCTCCTGGGGAGGGCTACAGTGCCAATAGGATGATCAGAGCAGACCTAACCTCCCAGGTCATTCTAGGGGATCCTATGTGTTCACAGGATAAATGGAGCAATATAATCTGTCCATCATACCCTGGGTCAACTACATTGCCTCTATGCAGTGGGCAGTGCTTGGAGCAACTTCGGTAGAAAACACCCAGCTGATGCCCTTAAGATGGCTGAGTCCAGGGGATGATCTACAGGGGGCTATGGCAGTCAGTAAAAATGAGAAAGAATGACATAGAGAAAGAGATAAAGCACCATAAGGAAATGTAATTGTCAGCTAGTCCATTTTTCCTTTCACAGTCTTGTAAAGTTCCCCATTAAATGAATATATTTGTTATATTGCATTTGTTGTGCTTCTTCCTTTCTGCTTCAGGGGAAAATGGGAATGGGAAAACCTTGTAAGATTTGGCACATCATTATATTCTGAAATGTTCTGTGGGGAGGCATTTCACTAAAACTAAACTTTTTATTTATTTTTATTTATTTATTGACATTTGTTAACCGGGTTAGTCCAGCTGGGCCAGGAGCCCTTTTTCAGTGGAGACCCGAGGAGAAAAGCTCCAGTTACAGACAGTTTAAGTATAGATAACAGTTTAGTTTACAATTAAAAAATAATTACTATTAGCAGTACAATTTAAAGCAATTCACAGTGATAAGTTAAGAAGCATAACAGGGATAAGATCAGTAACACAAAAAGTACAAATAAGTACTGTACTTCAATATTTTTTTACACATAGCTGATGTGTAACTGATGTAAGGTGTATAGCAAGTTGTAGTATTTTAGGAATAGTACAAATTATGAGGTGTGAGAGACAAGAGTGCATGAATGGGGTGGAAGGGATATCTAGAGGTGTAATGTAATGTTAGAGAAAAATATGTGGGAAATAATACACTGAGAGGATTGTATGAGATTGTGGTAAAAAGGAATAGTATTGGAGTGGTAAAATGTATGCTGAGAAGTTGTATGGGATCGTGGAATACAGAATAGTATTGGAGTTAGGTAGGGTCATGACAAGTACAAGTTTTGGTTCTAATAAAGTGTAGTCTGAGTTATTTCTTAAATTGTATAAGGTGTGTAATGGAGCGTAAGTGGGATGGGAGGTTATTCCATGCTTGGGATAGGGTGGATTTATATAGTTGTCTGCTGATAGTTTTTTTGGGTTGGTAGATGTCAAGGAATTGTTAGTTAGAAGTACGAAGTGTGCGAGTTGGTGTGTAGATGGATACCAAGGAGGACAGGACAGGGCAGGAGGATGGTTTATAAAGTATAGAGTGAATAATTTGTAACTGAGATAGAAGGAGTTGTTGAGGGAGTTCTAGCCATTGTAGTGAGTTGAGTGTGATGCAGTGGTATGAGTTATGTGGGGAGTTTGTGATGAATCTTGTTATTTTGTGGTAGGTTTGTTGGAGTTTGGCCATGGTAGTGGATTGAATATTACTTAGTATTGGGGTGGAATAGAGAAGGGAGGGGAGAAGAAGAGCCTGAGCCACGGACAGTCTAGCATTAGAGGTTAGGAATCTATGGTTTCGGTAGAGCATACCCAGCTTTTGGTGAGTTTTTTTATACTTTGAAGGATGTGTAGGTTAAATTTGAGTTTGAGGAACACCCTGAAGGATATTTTTGAAAGAGGTAGTAAAGGGAATTCAAGGTTAGCAGGTACAAACAAAAAAGCTGGTGTATTTAAATGTGGTGCTTGTAATTATTGTTCTTATTTGATTACTGGGGATACCATTACTTTACCTGCCAGAAATAACAAAATTTTAACTTTAAAACTTTTAATTGCAACACAAAAGGGATTATTTATGTTGGGTTATGTAAAAAATGTAATGCTTTTTACATTGGCAAGAGTGAAAGAAAGGTTAAGCAGAGAATTTATGAGCACACCTATGATATTCGTATAAAATGTGAAACAAATTCTCTGTACAAACACACAAAACTTGTCCTGAAGCTGAATTTCAGTTTTTATATTAGAGGTTGTGCCAAAGGACCCCAGGGGCGGTATGTGGGAGACTTTAGTTGAATACAGGGAATTATACTGGCAAGTGGTGTTGGAGGCCAGTAAATTCCCTGGTTTAAATGACATGATCTCACTTGCCCCTGTATTAAAAATGAGATCAGCAAAATTGTGACATTAATGTGTAATAATCCTCCTTGTCAGTAGAGGGCAGTAACTCAATGCATTTCTATGTACAATGATTGTTTTTACTGGCTGTTTTAAAAGTTGGATGAGTATATAAAAGCAGTTAACTGAATGTATTTGTGTAATCTGATGAAGTTGTGGACGAAAACGTATGGTGATTTGATTCAGCGTTATTTTTTCGAGTGAACTGTTCGGCTTAATAAATTTGTGTGCCTACCTAGCAGTGGTTCAGGGTGCTTTGTTTCTGCTTACTGGTTTGTTCTGCATCCTCCGTTTTTTGGTTACTAGTAACTTTGGGATGGAATCACCTGCTGGGAGTGTGGCAAGCAATGGAGCAAAGACTAATGAAGTCGGTGAGCTCAGGAAGCTTATCGGACAGCTCACTCAACTTGTGGGGCTTTTGACCCCAGTCAGCCAATCTTTGGCCTCGGTATTGACGTCTGTTTTGGAACCAGGAAACCAGGAAGTGCATCGGAGTGTTGAGGCGCGAGACGGGCTGTTGGTGAGGAAAATGATTCCAGAGATGTAGAAAGACGAAATGGAGCAGGATCCAGCAGTCTGGATGGTTTCCCTCGGATTTTGCTTGAAGAAACCGACCACGGACAATCTGAGCAGCCTAACAATGTTAGAAAAATGGGTGAAGGAGTTTGTTTTGGCCCTGGTGGTAGTTTAAACTCTACAGGTACAAAAAGACATTTCAGTGACTTATTCAATGTTGTTTATGATTTTGCTAGCAAAAACAACACTAATGATAAACTACAAGGAACTTTTTCTCAAAAGCTTGATGACCTGGACTATTTTTTATACAAATGCAAAATGTTAGAAATGGATAACACTTATTTAAAGTATTGTTTAGAACAGAAAATTGTGCCCAAAGGGCTTAGGGTATGCAAATACCCTAACAAGGTTGTGGAAGGTACAGAGTTTTATTTTGAACTAATAGAGGCTTTTGATAATTGTGGTTTTGATATAATGAGGGCTATCATTAAAACAATGAGGTAGAAATAAAGAAGTTGCAAGAAACTGTAGAATGTATAAACAAGGACATTACTCACGATTTACTATTTACAGTGGACGAAGAGAGAAGCAAATATCATAAACTATTAAATAATTTAGAAAGTAAATGTTTGGAGGTTTAAACAGAAAATTAAACAAGATTGAGAGAGATTTAAATGAATACAAAACAAAGAAACAATACCCGAAGCCTAAGAATTGGGTGAGAAATGTTAGAAATTATGACATTAATCACTACAGAGAACCTAACAATGACATTTCTGACAATGAATTGCCTTTAGAGAATGATTATGATGCTGCATTTCCACCTTTAAGGCGGTCTGAGAGACTTATGCACAGGAACCTGTTACTTACAATTCAAAAACTACAAAACCAGAAACTGGGGAGCTCAGGAAAGGAGGCGACCAGTCTGGGAATAATTACAAACTGTGGTTTTAAATACAGTTATAATGATTTTAATATTTTCAATTACACAGATGTAGCAATTAACAGTAGTCATTTTGAACTATTGACAAAAGGTTTTGGTTTTATACCTAGAGAGAAAACAAATATTTTTAAACTTTTAATTGATATTAAATTATTTATTAGGAAGAAAAACTTAGAATTATATTTTAAAGGAAATGGTGTCAACATGAACAATGTAGAATTGCGACGTAAGAGCACCTTTAATCCCCAACACACCCTCAGCTAAGAAACTTTGAATTGAGCTTGGAACACGAGCTTAGGAAAATTCTGAGTTGTCACAAAGTGCAGTCTAATTTAACAGACCCAGAGTTGAAAACTTTGAAATCATTAAGTGAGAACAAGAATATAAGAATTATGAAGCCCGATAAGGGCGGGGGTTGTGCTTATGGATGCCATTAATTATGAGAGCAAAATGTTTGACATATTAAATGACAATACCAAATACACCAGAATATCCTTGAATGAAATTAATATTGCCTACAAGCGAATTTATGTTATTTTAAATGACTTATTAATGGATGGAGTTATTGACATGAGTACTTTTAAATATTTGCATGTAGACAAACCGAGAATACCCTCCATATTTGGGATACCAAAGGTGCATAAAGATGAAAGTGACCCACCTTTGAGAGTGATAGTGTCAGCGAAGGTTCGGTCACTGCACCTTTGGCCAAGTACATTGACCAGAAGATAAAAAGCTTGTTTGTGACAACAATGTTATTTTAAAAGATTCGTGGCATTTCTTAGGAAAACTAAATGAATCACTTGCAAATGAAACAAAAGGTTTTGGTACCTTGGATGTGATTGACTTATTTACAAGTATACCCCATGATGTAGGCCTTGAATGGTTCGAAGAAATGCTACTTGAATCCAAACTACTAGGGCACAATGAGTTCAGAACTGTTTTGTTATTAATGGAGATTGTCCTAAAGAATAATTTTATATTCTTTCAGGGCGAGTATTTTCGACAAACTAAAGGTGTGGCGATGGGGGCACACTGTGCTCCCACTTATGCTAACACTATAATGTCCTTCTGGGAGAATAAGTTTGTACTGAATTCAGAATATAGTAGTTTATGGAAGTTGTATGGTAGATTTCTGGACGACTTGTGTTTCTTATGGGCAGGCACTCAAGATGAATTTGGTAGCTTTGTGGAATACCTAAATGGTACCACAGAATTTTTAAAATTCACTCACAAATTCACTACTGATGAATTGAAATACCTTGATGTTAACATATCTAAAACTGAGTATGGCTTTGAGTCTAGAATTTATAGAAAAGAGACCTTTTCTAATTCTTATCTGCACTACTCAAGTTCGCACCCCCCACACCAGAAAAGGAGTGTTATAAAAGGGCAATTTGTGCGCTTGTGTAGAATGACTTCTGATGATGCATGTTATGGTAACGAATGTATAAACCTGAGAAACATGTTCCTGAATAGAGGCTACCCGGAAGAGCTCATTGATAGAGTTTCCAAAGAAGTCAGTGATGGGAGGAAGGGAAGGTTTGCCCCTGTATTGGGTAAAATTGAAGATGTTGCAACTCAACAAGTCACAAACAAGAAAGTAGATGGGTTAAATAATGAATTCGTATCAGGTATCATTACCACATATGATGGACAAGCTGGTGTGATCAAAAGAATTTTTGATAAAGAGTGGATTAACTTTTCTAAAGTTTCTGACTTAAATCACATTTTCCAGGGTGAAATAAAACATATTTATAGGAAAGGATACAACCTGAAGAATATTTTTGAAAGAGGTAGTAAAGGGAATTCAAGGTTAGCAGGTACAAACAAAAAAGCTGGTGTATTTAAATGTGGTGCTTGTAATTATTGTTCTTATTTGATTACTGGGGATACCATTACTTTACCTGCCAGAAATAACAAAATTTTAACTTTAAAAACTTTTGCGAATTGCAACACAAAAGGGATTATTTATGTTGGGTTATGTAAAAAATGTAATGCTTTTACATTGGCAAGAGTGAAAGAAAGGTTAAGCAGAGAATTTATGAGCACACCTATGATATTCGTATAAAATGTGAAACAAATTCTCTGTACAAACACACAAAAACTTGTCCTGAAGCTGAATTTCAGTTTTTATATTAGAGGTTGTGCCAAAGGACCCCAGGGGCGGTATGTGGGAGACTTTAGTTGAATACAGGGAATTATACTGGCAAGTGGTGTTGGAGGCCAGTAAATTCCCTGGTTTAAATGACATGATCTCACTTGCCCTGTATTAAAAATGAGATCAGCAAAATTGTGACATTAATGTGTAATAATCCTCCTTGTCAGTAGAGGGCAGTAACTCAATGCATTTCTATGTACAATGATTGTTTTTACTGGCTGTTTTTTAAAAGTTGGATGAGTATATAAAAGCAGTTAACTGAATGTATTTGTGTAATCTGATGAAGTTGTGGACGAAAACGTATGGTGATTTGATTCAGCGTTATTTTTTCGAGTGAACTGTTTGGCTTAATAAATTTGTGTGCCTACCTAGCAGTGGTTCAGGGTGCTTTGTTTCTGCTTACTGGTTTGTTCTGCATCCTCCGTTTTTTGGTTAAATTTGAGTTTGTCATCAATGATGGCACCTAGAAGTTTTGTGTAGGAGTCAGGTTGTATGGTGGTGTTATTGGAGGATGAAATGAGAAAGGTAGATTTTTAGGTGAAACAGAGTATGTGGGAGGAATAGCAGGAGTTTTTGTTAAGGTTTAGGAAGAGTAGATTAATGGTTAAGGTGTTTGCCTTACAAACACAAGGTGCAGGGTTTGAGTCTCACAAAGGATAATTGGCTAGGCTTATAATGGCTTGCAAAGGCAGTTAGCTTAGTACTAACCTATGAACCTATGAACCTATCATCTAGCCATTTTTCAACTGATACAAAGGTGTCCTTGGTGAGAGTGTGAAGGTCAGAGATATTGTTGGAAGTGCAGATGAGAGTTGAGTCGTCAGCATATTGGATTAGAGCAGATTGTTTGCAGGAGGAATGAAGTTCATTTGTAAAGATATTGAACAGGAGGGGACCCAAGATGGAGCCTTGAGGCACCCAGTTGTCACTGGGAGGTAGGGTGAGCAGGAGGACAGCCATCAAACAGATTGCTGTCTAATGAGACAGATAACTAGAGAAGAAGGCTAGGGTGGAGGGAGATAGGCTGAGGTTGGAAAGTTTAGTTAGAAGTAAAGGATGAGAAAAAGTTTCAAAGGCTTTTGAGAGGTCAAGGAAAAGGCTGGATACTAGGAGGTTTTTGCCACAGGCCTCAGCTATTGTATGTGTAAACGACAGGAGGGCTGTAGAGGTGCTATGGTTAGGGCGGAAGCCATGTTGGGTGGGAGTGAGGAGGTTCTGTTGGAGAAGATAGTTTAGGAGTTGTGGGTGTATACATTTTTCCATAATTTTGGAGAGAGGAGAGAGGATGGCAATTGGACAAAAGTTTGATGCGTCTGTTGAGTTCTCCCCTTTATGCAAGGGGATAGTGAAGAAGGATTTCCAAATCTCTGGTACTGTTGCTTCCTGGATAGATCTATTAATTAAGAGGGATACTGGATAGGCTATGGATTCTGCAGCTAATTTGAGGAAAGTGGGTGGGAAATTGTCTGAGGAGGGAGAGCAAGGTTTAAACTTCAGAAGGAGTGATTTAATATATGAAGTTGGAACAGATTTGAAGGAAAAAAGGTTATTGTTTTGTGGCTTGGGAGGGATACAGGTGGAGTTTGTGTTGCAGTTTGAGGGTGTAAGTTTCTGGACAGTGTCAATGAAATGTCTACTGAGAAGGGTAGCAGTTTCTAGAGGACTGTTGTTTGGGTAAGGGGAGGGATTTGAAGGGGACCCAGGATTGAGAATTTTCTTTAAGGTGGACCAGAATTTCTGTGGATTGGTTTTGCAGTTATTTTGGGTAGAGTTACAGTACGACTTTTTGTCCCTACAGACATGTCTTTTAATAAATTTCCAAAGTTCTTTGTACTTATGAAACAGGGAAGGTTGTTTAGTCTTAGTTCAGGTTTGCCAAGTGTTGCCACATTTATGCATAAGAGATTTAGTTTCTTTAGAAAACCAGGGGGCAAACTTAGATTTGATTTGAATATGCCTGGTAGGGGCTAGGGAGTTGAGGATATCTAGGAATATGCTATTAAATTTGTGAACAATATCATTCAGAGGAATTTGTTTGAGGACGGACCAGTCAATACTAGAGAGCACAGAGTTGAATTGGGTGGTATTAAAGTTATTTAGTTTTATGACACCCTCTATAAGAGTGAGGTTTTTCTGCTTGGAAAATAGCGTCATAGGATGGTAGTAGGAAGATGGTCACTCAAAGAGTTTGCTAAGGTAGTTGGCCTGTGGTAAAGGTTAGGTGAGGTAGTGAGAATCCAGTCGATGGTCAAACTGGAAGAGGTGGTATTGTGTAGGCAGGTGGAGGATGTTATCAGTTGGTGGAATCCATGGAGGTTGATACTGAGCTGTGGGGAGTTAGTAGAAATTTTTGTCCAGTCGATGTTAATATCACCTAAGATGAGAGTTTCATAGGGTATGTTGTGAGAGAACCAAGAGAGAATAGATTCTAGGATTTGAATATTATTACTAGGGGGAATATGTATGGAGGCAATGATAAATTTCTTATTGGGGTTAAGATGGCAGTTAATGATGATAAGTTCAGCTGGGTGGAAATCAGGAGTAGGTGTGGTGATGGTGGAGAGGTTAAGGCTATTAGAATGGAAGATGGCAACACCACTGCCCTTTTTAGTAACTCTATCACTGCGGTAGATATTGTAGCCAGGTGGCAGTATTTCATTGTTAGTTATGTGGGGTTTTAACCAGGTTTCAGATAAGGCTAGGATGTGAGAGGTGGTTTGGCCTATCCAGGCATGTAGCTCAGTGATTTTGTTAGTGAGGCTTTGTATATTTAAGGCAAAGATAGAAAGGTGTTTGTGTTGTGAAGTTTGATATGATGGAGGTTGAGGAGGGAGTGAGGGGTGGAATGATGTAGGGGTGGAGGAGCTGATGGTGGGTGTAAGGTTTTTGGCAGGGAGGGTGGGCCTGGATTTGGGTGTATATCACCAGCGAGTAGTATGTTGCTGGGAATTAAGGTAATGCATGTTAGTGAGAAAAAGTGGTGGTGGAGTTTTGGTCTGGGTTTGTAGGAGAGGGGGTAGCTCTCAAGTATAATAATTTTATGATAGCAGTAAAATGTGAGGTTGACGAGAGATGGGGAGATTAAGATGGGGTGAGATGGAGGGGAAGGTTTGAGAGTACATGTGGTAGGAGAGTATAGGAAAGGTTGGGAAAGGTTTGTATGATGGAAGGTCAGATTTGCGAGTAGAGTTAGGATTGGTAATATTAGATATAGAAGTAGCATGTTTATGTGTTGAGTGTAGGAGGGATTATGAGAGTACAGACTGGTTTGGGAAAGGAGGAAGTAAAGTAAGTAGCAATGGTGTAAGTGGTGGGAAATAGGCAGAAGGTGAAGTATTAGTGGTTAGAAAATGGCAGGAAGGGGAGGGATTAAAGGTAGGCAGGAAGTGGAGTGTGGGTGGTTGATATGGACAGGAAAGGGAGGGCCTGGATAGTATAAATGTAATTGAAGTGGGGAGTGGGTGGGAATGGGGTAGGGTAGGGAAGTGAAGTGAGCCTGAGCATAGCGGGGTACACCAGCAGGAGCTTCAGAACCCAAGAAAAATTATCAGGGAAGCTGGTAAGCTAAGTTTAAGATGAGCTGGGAGAGACTGGAAAATGAGTAAAGAAACAGACACAGGGAAGAGAGACTGAAACAGGATAGAATGGAAGGAGACAATAACAGAAAGGTCAGCAAGATAGAGTAGTGCAGAATGACACGCTAAAGACATAGAGATAAGAGCATAGAATATAACAAGAGCAAGAGTTTTTTGTAGAAGGCAGGGGAGGGGATAAAAACAGAGTAGATAGAAGATGGAGGACTAGGGAGCATCCTGGTGATTAGCAGGAGGAAGCAAACACAGGAAAAAAGAGAATACAAAACAGTACTGGTAAGATATAAAATAAACTTTAACAGAACATACTCTCAAAAATTACACCCAAAAAATAGAGGGACGCAGTCTTCAATTGGGTCTTGGGTGCAGGTAGTTTCCAGCAGGATAGGCCAGTGAGCTTGTGTAAGGAGTCTGTCCTAACTCTCAACAATTACACCCCAAAATTAGAGTTAGGCAGTCTTCAATTGGGTCTTGAGTGCAGGTAGTTTCCAGCAGGTTAGGCCAGTGAGCTTGTGTAAGGAGTCTGTCCTAACTCTCAAAAATTACACCCAAAAAATAGAGGAAGGCAGTCTTCAATTGGGTCTTGGGTGCAGGTAGTTTCCAGCAGGGTAGGCCAGTGAGCTTGTGTAAGGAGTCTGTCCTAACTCTCAAAAATTGCACACAAAAAAATTTAACTTTTACTTCCACTCCTGCTAACCATCAGCTCCCTGGTTGACTATGCTGGGAAGCATCATCCAGGCAGCTCTTCTTGGTTCCCTAATATCCATTACACAGTATCAGCCTGGCATGCATGTGGACCCATAAAGCTGTCTTAAAGCGAGATGCATATTTCCATGCATGTGCCATATCCCAGGTACAGTAAGTACTCTTCTTGGTGGGTACATGTGCTACAGTCTTTCTTACTGCTATGCCCCAACACTTGGCTTCCCCACTAGGCTACTCCCACTGTTAGTGCTTCAGAGGAAGGGGTTACAGTGGTTCATAGGTCCACAGGTATATACTAGGCTAAAACCACTAGGGTTTTTATAAGCCTAGCCATGCAATGCAACCCATCTATGGCCCTATTTATCATGGATGTTTATTAGGAGGAGGAATGTTAATTAGGAAGTTTCTAGATGTTATGATGGGGTGACATGTTAGAAAGAGGCAGACAGTAATGCTGAAACTATCAGGGACATGGGGGCCATACCCAGGGTGAATTTTGGATTTCCCATCCATTGTTCAAGATTACTGTTAAGTAGGGTTAGGAATGGACTCTGCTTCACACTGTTGGGGAGTCTGTTCTAGACCACAGGGATCCTCTGAGACAATTATCTGTGTCACCAACATGTCTTATTTAAGCCACAAGCAAAATTTAAATCCTTGGCTCTAGTGGCTCTGATGCTGTTCATTTTGTGGATGTGCACCATCAGAGCTGGATGCAAGGAAGCCCTGTATGCCAGGCATAGATCATAGCTCAGTAACCTGTAGGAGACAGAATATAGAGATATGGCTTTAAGGCAAGCCATATAGAATAATGTCCATCCAACTAGCAGCAATAAGAAAATCAAGACCCCTGGTTCATACCCAAAAGTATTTTATTCTCTAGTGCCTTGGTACAAAACCTTCCAGGAGTTATAAAATTCAGCTAAAAATGTGCTACCTTTTATACAAAAAACACAAACTCAATCAATAATGCAATCAAACAATTAAATAGAATACTTCCAATTAACCTCTCCATTCAGTCCCATAGGAACCAAAGTATCATATTTAAGAATAAAGACAGACTCTTTGTATAACAGTTTTTCTTTCAAAAGAATTTCATCATCATTTTCAACAAATACTTGCTCTAAACTACAATATTGTGGCATAGAAAAATCATTGCCATGTACATTTCTATCTTGTCTTCCTTTTGATTTTTTATGTCCCTGATATGCTCCATTAACCTTACTTTAAAACTTTTTTTGTTTCACTAATATAAAATAAACCACATGGGCATCTTAAGGCATAAATAACCCCCTTGTTGTTACATGAAAAATGTCCCCTTGGTACATATTTGATTTTATTCACATATTCAAAGGAACATATTATATATTTGCAAATAGAATAACTGTTGCATTTATATGTGCCCAAAGATGTTGGACAAAGACTTAAATTACTTTTTGATAAGACAAAAGTTCCATGAACAAGCATGTCCTTTAAACTTCTTCCCCATTTGTATGACATCATAAGGTGCTTACTTAAAATGTTACTCAAATCCCCATCCTTGTGGAGAAAATTCCAATAATATCTTCCAATACGACTAACTTCTTCACTTTGAATGTTATATCTGCTAACAAAATACATTTGCTCATTCTTGTTTTCACCATTCTGTCATATGCATATATGACAATGTGTTTATTCCCTGGATTGTGACAGTAAGGAGCCTTTCTGGACATTCCAGCTGTTGCATATGTGTGGTCAGGCACATGCCTAAGGGGGCATTATACACAATGATGGGTCAGATAAGGGTCAAATAAAGTGGCACTATGACTTCTTTGGACCTGGATGCTATGCCCTTACTCATAAGATGGATGACATAGAATGATTTTCTTACTACCTTGGCCACATGTTGGTGAAAGGCCAGATTACTCTCTTCATGTGTTCCCAGATCCCTGATCACCAGGTCAACTCTTAGGGGTGTCTTATTGATGTAGTAATTAGCCTGTGTGGCAGTTTTCCCAAAATGCACTATAATGCATTTTTTGACATTGAGTTTTAGTCTGTGACTTTGGCACCAGCCATTTGTCCGTGTTAGACCCTCTTATAAGATGTTTGTGTCATGGGGGGATCTATGATAGTTCCTAATTTCCTGTCATCTACAAACGTGGTCAGCCAAAGGCCCATGGCATTAGGCTTTACCTCCAAGGAGTAGATGCCAAATGGGAGCAGTCCCAGCACCCAAGGATGAGTATTCCTCCAGGCCTCATTTGCTTACTGTGTCACCTTGAACAAGTCAGTTAACCAGACATTGCTCACAGGTCACCCCTGAGTAGGGACTGTGTATCCAGTGGGCCTACCTGGTTGAAAAATGGGTATTATTATTATTGCTATTATTATTATTATTATTATTATCAGCTGCATCATCGTCGTTGTCATCATCATCATCATTATTGTCATCTATGTATAAAGTTTGTTCAGAAGAAAGTAGTGGTAGCTGCCATGTGTCCAAAATACTCACTGCTATAAAACTAGGCAATGAAGGACATCCTTGAAGAATGTGTTCTTGTTTGACACTGCTTTGCAGCATAACAGCCTGAAACAAGTTGACTAATGTTTATTTGGAAGCTTCTGTACAGACAAAAAAATTATGTCATTGTCTGGCCTGTTTTCCCTCTCCCAGGCCATGGTACAGTAATCATACAAGTGCAAGTTCTGCAGTTTACCAAAGACATTATGGCCTTGGTGTACTGTGCTTCCTTAAAACTCTTCAGGGAAAGTAATGACTGGTACCAAAGTCACAGACTAAAACTGGCTCAAAGGCCCTTTGAAGGGCCACTCAAATTTACGTGGGACATCTGTGGTTTGTTTTTTGTAGCTGTGTGTTATATGGGTTTTAGTGTCATTAACAGCCTGACAATCTGGTTCGTGGCACTCTTTACTAATCCACCCGAGTAGACGCTTTCTGGCCTAGACCACCTATTACACTCTGTTGATGTATGTGTACTGCTGGTACTCTGCATATCCATTTACCATTTGATTTGTACCGAATGTCGCCTTGATTGTATTTGAATTAATTTGCTTCACCTACATGTGTAGAACTCCACCATTTCAAACTGGGATAAACGTTTGAGTTATTTCTGTCTGTCCGTAAAATAGGAATATAATCTAAAAAGATGGGTGCATTTTTCTTTTTACTTTCAACTTGCCTGATCTCTTCCAAAATGGTTTTGTCTGCTACCTCAAAAATAGACCTTTCCTGCTTTTGTTTGTCGTATCTGTTCGAACTGTTTATCCATGAAGTTCAGTACAATCTTGCTTTGTTGTAGAATGCTTTACCAATTGCTTGAGGGTTTTAGTGGGGTTGGAATTTTACAAACATGGCAATTCACCGTGGCCCTTAATAGTTTACTATAAAAGTAGGGACAAATGCCTGCACTGAGGAAACCTGCTTAAAAGATTAGTCATGTTAATATGAAAAGTTTCCAGAACAAGAAAATGTGAATTAACTACATTTTCTGAAGTAGAATATAACTCCAATGATTGTCATTTAGTGTTCTGTGGTTCTTCTCTTCCAAACTCTCCAATTTTATAAGGGACACAGCAACGTTTTGGACACAAATCAAAACAAATAAGACATGAGTGAGACACTTGTGAAACAAGCTATTCATAAACAATAAAATTAATGAACAGGATGATTTCAAAAACAAATCCTGTTGTATTGCCTTTGCTTTTTGGGTAATTTCTTAAATCGGGTTATCAGAAGCCTAGCCGGTATAGTATTAGAGGTGTGCATTTTATAATACTGCCCAATCACTCCATATAAGATGATCTAGTGTGAACCAGTCCAAAGGGCCTTTCAGCATACCCAGTGGAAAAGCAATGAGTACTAAAGAGCCAGTGTGAACATTTGGCTACTTTACCAATCATCACTGTGCAATACAAAAAATTGTGAAAGTGAAGAAATTTAAACTGTAGTTGTTTTTGTATTTATGAATATTGAAAAATGATTGTCCTTAAAATGTTTTTGTAATACTCTGGAACTTTCCTACATGGATCTCCACTGAAAATGGGCTCCTTCCCAGTCAGACTTTTCCAGTAATCAGACATCACTCAATATAAAAATAAACAATGTACATGAAAGAAAAAAACTTGTGTAAGAAATGTAAAAATAATGGGATGTATGAATAATACTAGACAAGCAATTACATGGACCATAAGATGTCAAGCAATACACGACTTTAAGATAACATGTGTCTGCCTGTCCAGTAGTCAAGACTAGCCTTAAACATAGTGTAATGCTACCTTTTCTGACTTGTGATGGCAACTTATTGCACAGCCTAGGAGTGCTGTGTTAGGAACCTATCTCTGCAGCAAGTCTTCTATATGTTTCGCTGTGAGTTTAGGTCCCCATTGCGTGTATTTGCAGCACCACTGATTTTGGAAAAAAAGTGGGAGGGAATTTAGGACTGTGTCTTTTATGGCTCGAAGAACTAGACACTTGGGATGGATGGAGACCGGAAATTCACCCTGGGGTTGCACCCATGTCCCTCATGAACAGGGGCAATAAATGCTGACTATAGACTCGCTCTGTGAAGTATGTCTTTCTAATAAGGACAACTGGGGAAACTTGGGATTACATGGCTAGGCTTATAAGGGTTCTAGGGCCAGTAGCCTAGTAACCACCTATGAACCTTTGAACTTAACAAGTTCAATGAATGTTCTGCTACAAATGCTGCATGTGTGAGCAGCTCATTTTTGTCTTGCAGAACTGTTGTCAGACAATGCAACAAAACATCATCAGATACAGTATATTATATAGGAAAGTCTTTTACTATGGACAGGTAGTCTCCAAGGTATTCCACATTAGTGACTTAGAAACACAATGTGTATATGCAGCATAAATGTGAATTTTTGTACAGCCTCTTCCTGACCCTACATGAATTCTACTATCTGATGCCCTTACATTTGACTCTGACAGAATACCATCTTCACAAGTCCCATAATACTTGATTTAATAGCTGAAGGGTCCCTGCCCAGATCTTCAATGCAAGCTTAAGTTGACAGGTCACAAGTCAGATGCACAAAGTTAACCAGCAGTCTCTGCAAGACTAGGTGGAAGGCCTCAAACGTAGTTCACACTACCCTTAACAACTGTCAAAAACATTTCCAAACAGAAGCATAGCAAGGGTGGGGTGAATGGGAAGCGCAGTTTGTGCATTCTTTTTTTCTATGCTGGCATTCTTGAAGCCCAGTACAGAAATGTACTTTAGCTCTTTGTGAGTGGAAAGCTGTAGAAAGCAGTTTGCTACAAATGTAGAACGTAGAAGTCCTTTTTTCCCTCTTCTTGAAGAGTTGAGGGTGCAGAGGTGGGAAATTAGACTTGGTATGGAGTACCAGACTAGGAGAGTGGATACTCCTTTTAATTTTTCTCTGAGTAGGTAGAGCAGCAGACTGGGGATCAGGGTTCCTATCACGTAATCGAACTTTTAAAAGTTCGAACCACATATGGTCGAGGCCATACGTTCGAATTTGTAAAAGTTTGAGTGTTTGAATGGAAATCACCGTAAGCGATCTCGGAGTTTGTATATTTAAGTAGCGGGGGTCTGGTGGGTGCAGCCCCCCACATGGGGGTTGCAGGGGGGCTTGCCACCCTGCTTAAAACAAGTTTTAGTTTTGTGCGTTGTGTAGCTGTTTTTTTTTTAGATACTCGAAATTCTGTAACTTCGAACATAATGGTTCGACCATTAGGTGTTCAGAGTTACGGAACTTTGACTATCTAATATAGACCCTGAGGATCAGTACTGGGTGTTAGATGAGCCAGCTATGGCTCTGTTTCCAAAGTCTTCAGAATTACTGTTCAACACTATGAGCAAGACTTGTACCACTGTGCTGCTGTTGACACCCTGCATAAATGCAATGCCAATTAAAAGTAGCTATTTGATTGCTCTGTTTATTAGTTTTGCAAAAGTGGTAACACACTGCATCACAGGAATCTGTAGTCTCATGTAGGAAAATAAAAGCATTCTCATCTTTAAGCTGCTCTTTTATGAAGGCTTTGTGCTGGGGGAGTAGATCTTGAAAGAAGATTCTGCACTGTGCAGGCCCAAGAAGACTACCCCATTTCTTAGTACAAGGAAAATGCCTGAAGGCCTAAGCCAGCACTCTTAGAAAATCCAATATGAATTCCTTTCCATTGATGATGGAGTTGATTTTACAAGCAAAAGTCATCAGTACCTCTTGTTTCTTGCTGACACCCATGATAAGAAAAGTAATGTTATGTTAGTACAAGATCACCTAAGAGACTAGGACACATTAAGTCATGGAGAACTGCAAGATTAAAACTGAAGGCACCAGACCTTCTTGTATTATTTTGTTCACAGCTTTTTACTTCTAGATGCTTCATTTACTTTAAATGATTCATGCTTACAAATATATTCCACTATCTGGCAGCAAGATGGACAAAGCAGCTTATCTCCACCTTAATACAGAGCTGATGTGAAAATACCCATCTTATCGATTGCATGGACAGTACTGGAGATACAATGAGCATCTTGGTTCCTCGCAGGAAATGCATGGGTGCTGTGCTGGTAGAATGGACATGTTGCAGTTCTCAACTCAGATAAAGACAAATATAATAGGAAATGAAATGAGGGCATCTTGATAAAACCAGATGTAACAAAAACAAGCAGATTTGATGTGTCCTAAGATTCCAGTGGGTTCTGTACGTGTGCAAACACAGAACTAGTAACTACAATATGTTCTGGCATATCTTAGTTTCTGTATCCAATTTAAGGTTACCGACATACAGATACAAATTTCCTTAAAGTGGAAATGGTCAATATATTATTTTGGTACACAAAATATCATTATAGCATTTGTGATCTGACCCATATCTGTCAACTGTACAGATTTTTGCCCCATATTTTTGGTCCGTTTCTCATAAAATTGTGGATTTCTAGCAAATAAGAGGGTTAACGTCAGAAAATATTGACATTCATTTCAGTTTCAGACTTTATACACTTCAGAAAAGTCATGCTAATGCAAAACCTGTTATTCTGTCAATTTTCTAAGTTTGTAAGAGCAACTTTTACAAAGTTTCCCTACTTTTGGTCATTTGTCCCCCATTACTGATGGTTTTGTCCAGATTTATTGCTCTAAGAAGTTGAGAGGTAATCTGACCTACCAAACGAGAACCATGATGAAATGCAAACACAGAAACATCTGACCATCATTCAGATTATACAATATGGGATATCTTACAAATCATGTCTGCAGGACTGTCCAGCAGTACACATGTCCTACTTAATGCCTACCATCCTGAGTATACATATTTTATATGTTTTACAAAATAAAGAAAATGAGAACTAGTCAACAATAAATAAGTAGTTTTGATGTACACCAGACTTCCTGAAGGTTGTGCACTCAAGCATAAACAGAAAACTGTTAAGTTAATGCATGTCATAATGCCTGTACCCATTTTCAAAGGCACCTTTAAAGTTTAAACTCGGATATCCTCCACATACCATCACAATGCTACAGCACAATTCCTGACATACAGATGCAAGTTTCTTTGAAGTGAAAATGGTAATACATTAATTTTACTGCACAAAATGCCATCAGAGCATCTGTGACCTGACCTACTAAACTATGTGTGATTAAATACAAACACACATGCATCTGCACAACAATCAGATTTTAAAATATGGCGTATCTTAAAAAGCAAATCTGTAGGTTAGTCTGACATTACATAGCCCCTTCCTCATGTCTAGCACCCAGAGTAAAGATTGCATAAATTTTATAAAAATGCAAAAATGAAAAATGCCATGAAAGAACAGTTGACAGATGAAGGCGATAAAGTGTCCCTATTTAAGAAAAAGTTATTGCCAAAGAAAATGTGTTATTTCTAATGCATGCATGATTCATGGAAGTGAATGCATTCTTGAAAGCGCTGCAAAATAAAACATTTTTTTATTCATTGTTATGCAAGGTTGTAGATAGTTGAGACTGGTTTTAGAAGACTGTAAGTTTCTTGTAGCCCTTACTGCATTGCAACTAAAATAATTTGCTGTGAATTACTGAGGGCACACACAAAACATGAGGGCTACAGGGACAGGTTTTAAAAATACTCAAGTATTATATGTAAAAGTAGAAAAAGCAAATGCAGTTACTATACATACTGTTCCAAAACACCCAAATATGTCCAAACACCCCCAAGAAGTAAATACAGTTACTAGGCATATTGCTATGAACAAGATGCTGATGGCAAAGTGTAGTCCAATGGACTGTACATGGTACAGAAAAACATTCTGGGACAGTCACAACATATGCCCGGTGCAACTCATGTAGGAGTAGCTTGAATGCATTATCACACAATAAATATGAAAATAATCTAATAGTCAAGTACCATTACTGTGTGTATACACATTTCCCCAAGAAGAAACCAAACAAAAAGAATGCAATATAAACAAACTAAGGAAAATACAAGCAATGTACATTTCAACAGAACAAGATAACCTTTATCAAAAGTTCATTTGGTGGCCTGTGTACATTGTACATGAGGGTGGAAAACAAATTTGTTCCAGTCTATGTTTATGCCCAAAGCAACTTATGTAGGCAGGGTGGGTGATTTCAAAACAAAGGGGAGGGGAGTGCAGGAAGCAAATGAATATGTAGGGTGATATTGTGAGAGGTCAAGGACAATCTCCCTATGATTAAACAGCAGCTAGGGTAAATCACTTTCATCCACATCCTCTCTTATTACCCATTCATTCTAGACACTGTATTGACTAAATACACCTCAGATGCCCAGTTGCAATTAACAGGACTGGCCCTAGGAAAATGGAGCCATAGATGATGCCCTTGCTGCATTCTGGTCCCAACAGCATCTTCAGTGGCTCCATGGTTTCCCTACACCATATTACATCTTTCTTGTTTATTCACGCTTCATCTCATACTTCAGGTTTTTCCACCAGTCTTTCAACACATCATAACTGGTTATGACTGCATTGCATTAACTATGAGGAAGTCTGAAGGGCTGCTAGTACCCCAAAGGCATAGAGTTCTAGATGCCCTGAGGTGCATTTGAACTTTTTTTTCCAAACATTTCCAACCTTTTGATCCAATGTTGACGAAAAGAAATGAGGAGTAAAGAAATAAATTCAGCATTACTTTTTTCTTCCAAGTAAGACATTAGCTATGCTCAGAGTTTAATGTCTAATGTTGAATACGTACTAGTCCCAAATAAATGCAAAAGTCAGATCTTGCAAAGATACATAAATCATATCTGGTTATAATGCCCCCTTCCTTATGCCCCAGAATGGGCAGTAACCTTCCATCCACCCAACCATCCACAACCCCTTTTTCCCATTTTTTGCATATGAGGTCAGCATGTCATTTCACCAGTGGCTATCATCTAGAACCAAGGATTACACCACTGGGTGGCTAGCCCTGCCATTGTAGTTCTTCCATACCACACACTTGCTTGTATATTCACACCTATGGTCAATTTAGAGTGATATACCCCACTAATTTAGACTGTGATAAAAGTGAAAGAATGCATGTCCATGGGCATAAATTTCACGTTTTTGCTATCATACAAATACACAAAATGCCTCCTCACCCCTACCACCAATACACAGCCACTTTTTGTGTAGCCCACTGATGTTACATTGAAATGAACATGAAGGCACAAATGGACACACTAATATAATTGGACCTGTTACAGTTTTATATATATATATATATATATATATATATATATATATATATATATATATATATATATATATATATATACACACATACATACATACATACACAGCATGCCTTCTTACCTATATCAACAGTTGTTAGCCTTCTGAATATGGGTACAATGTCTAACTGTGAGGAATGTGAACAAAATAATAACCATAGTATTGTATACCCAACTTTATGCTTGTAGACAAGCTCTAGTGTGTATATCTCTGAGGTCTTACTGTAAGGAAAGTTAAATAAATAATCACCACACTCCAGCAGCATACAAGCTCTACTGACCTTCTGCACACACCTAAGAGCAGGGTTGGTTGTGGACTAGGTGAGGCCCAGAGGAGAGGTTGAGGATGGGGACCCATTCTTAGCCTCTGTCAAAACCTTTTACACAGCTGAAGCCTTTGGGCTGGTGGCCTCAATAAGCTGCAAGGGTCTACATGTTTTCAGCTGCATTTTATGCCTTATTTGTGAAAGATAATTATTTGTTAAATGTTCTTTTTTATTGTTAGTGAGAAGCGTTATGTATGTACTTCTATAATGTGTATCTAAAGATAAAATTGATGATATTATTTTTTCACAGATGCTCACTCATGCTAACACTTTCATGACAGGTAAGGTCTAGTGTAAGACACAGACACACAAAATCTCACACTTGACAGTTACCTACAGGTAAATCAAATGATTACTAATTCACCTTTGCAATGTCAAAGTATCGAAGGAAAACAGAGCACCTGAATAAAACCCACAGACAGACAGACAGGGAAGACATGAATACTCCACAAAGAAGGAAGCACAACTAAAAACTTAACCAGAGAACCAAATGCCATGAGTTAGCAATGTTTCTTGCTGCACCACTGTGCCAGTGCTATCACACATGTTGTTTAGACTGCCAAAGACAGCTGCTTATTGTGCACAAACTGATGCTGACTTGTCATGGAGTGTGAAAGAAATTGTGTTACTTTTAAATACACTGCAACATCCCGTACATGTACAGTCATTTTCATTCACAGACAGACCATGAGTCCGTCAATTGTGGCCACTTTATTCACTATGCAAACTTCCAGTGTCTGACTGTGTTTACAGTGGTCACAGTAAAGTATTTCAGCTTATTTAACACAAATGTGCACTACCTCAAGAAAGCCAAAGCAATAACTGTTTAATTTGATCTTGACAACATGCCATGGTCAGAAATTTTCACGCACAGGCAGCCTCTTTACCCAGAAATCATGATAGCCACTTTACTGACTGTGCACACCTCAATTGTCCAGTTGTAATAAATAAGTAATGACTAACCTAATGTAGTTTAAATTTGTTTCATACAAACAGTAGCTGCAGTACAGTATTCTATCTTGCTTCACACAAATACTAATTAATCCGGCAAAACCAGAATAGAGGCAGTTTATTGTGAGCAAATGACTACAGGGTTAGCCACTGCAATCTTCAAACAGCTCCTGTATCCAAGACTTATAGACAGTTAACTGACTAGAGACATTAGATGTCTAATTGCAGTGCAATAATGCCTGCAATACTGTATTTTGACTTTGCTTTACAGAAATAGTAGCCATAGCAAAGAATTATAAATTACGTCCACAAATAGATTGCTCCCAAACACAGATTTACTATTTAACATATCAAATAAGAGCAGGGCCAGTATCTTGCATCCAAAGGCAGCCCCTATACCCAACACTTATAGCCACATTGTTGGCTATGCATACCTCATGGTAATGTGTTTCAGTGCTGTTTCACACAATCAGTAGCCACAGTAAAGCATTCCAAATTGCTTTATACAAATAAATACTATTCCTGAAAACCCTGAATAATGACTGCTTAACTTGTGCAAGTGAAGTAGGATCAGTCACTTTCATCCAGAGACAGCCCTCTTAATCCAGAAATTATAGCCACTTTACTGGTTGTGTACATGTCAGATGTTATGATAAAAATTATGTTCACCTTAATGTATTTCAAAATTCTTTCACACAAATAGTAAACACAGTAAAGAATTCTAACTAGCCTCACACAAATATGCATTAGTCCTGCAAAGTCAGGCTACTGACTGTTTAAACCAAGCAAATGACAGCAGAATCAGTCACTGTAATCTTTAGATAGACCTTGTACTCAGCAATTATAGCCACTTTCTTTAGTGTGCATATCTGAGGTGTCTGATTGTTTAAAACAAAAGTTTCCATAATACTGTATTTCAACTTCATTACACCTAAACACTATCCATTGTAAAGTATTTGAACTTGCTTTGCACAAGCACACATTAACCATGCAAAGCCAGAATGACTGTTTACTTGAGCAAATGACAGAAATTCCAGTGACTGTTCACTATAGACAATCCCTATATCCAGTAATTATAGCTACATTCTTGACTGTGCACATCACAAATGTCTAATTATGATAAAATAATGGTCATGGTACTGTATTTGTACTTTGTTTTACAAAAACAGTAGTCACGGTAAAGAATTCCAACTTATTTCACAGAAACACATATTAATTCAGCAAAGACTGAGTAATCACTGTTTGACTTTAACAAATAATCACATAATCAGTCATTCCTATTCACAGAGAGCCTGTGTATGTAGCAATTATAGCTACATTCTTGAAGGTGTGCATATCAGACGTTTGTGATTTAAAGAAAAAGGCTGCATTGATGTAGTTCAACCTTGTTTCACACAGACAGTAGCCACAGTAAGGTATTCCAACTCCTGTCACACAGATACACTTTAGTCCTGCAAAGGCAGAATAAGGACTATTCAACTTTAGCTATGACAGTTGGGGTAATCAGGCTCACTTTTTTCTCAGACCTTGTATTCAGTAATTATAGCCACTTTGTTGACTGTGTATAACTTACAATGTAATAAAATAAAACTAATTATTGACTACACACACACACACACACACACACACACACACACACACACACACACACACACACATACAGAAATGTGCCCACTTTTTGCATCCTTTTTATTGATTATGTACACCTCAGATGTATGCTTGTGATCAAGTGGGTGAATAAATATATAAATAATGGTTCTGTATATAATTTCAGGTCATCATTGTCAAAATCATAAAGTACAACCCTGCACATGTATTCTTAAAAAAATACCTTCCTACAGACTGTCTGTCGGTGGCATGCATAGTTTAATTACAAAATAAAATTCATTCCAAAAATAGCACCTAATCCCATGTTCATACCTCTGCTTCTACTTCTTTCACTGCCACATGAAATAATAGGAAATAGCTCTTCACTGCTTCATACAGCAGCCCAGTCGGCCACCCTTGAAGCAATGTTTCTTCCACATAAAATGTAGGAAGACCTGTAACAAGGCATAATCGCCATATTCTCTGTTTGGAGTAGGTTTTATACTGGGCTGTTTTAGAAAACAGCTTAGCCAGGCAAGCAGATTTTGTAACAGGATCCAAATTCTACACTTGTATAATAGTGTGTATGATCTCCAGATCCCCAAAATGGGAAAGTCCACTATTTTTAAATGCAAAATAATATAACATAATTTAAGTTTTGCTTTCGGGGGGGGGTACGGTCCAGAAGTCTCCCTGTATATGAGTGGCCTGAACTTGTTCTCACATAATGCATATGACGTTAAACAACCAAATACACTAGGATATATTCCTCAAAGAAAAAAGTATAAATATTGTATGTTGTACCATGAACAAGACAACCTGCAGCAAAAACCCATTTCACTGGCCTGTGTACATGGTGCAAAAAGGGTTCTTTGTCATCTTATGCATATTGCCAGTGCAAGTCAAGCAAAACTGGCCTGAACAAGTCCCCAAATTATACATAGAAAATTAAACAATCAGGCACCACTATCTGCTGTATGAATGCCTTCCCATAAAAAATAAACAAAAAGTCAATATAAATGCTATACATAGCACCATGAACATGACAACCTGCAGCAAAATTCCATTTCAGAGATCTGACTATATGGTGTGTGAAAAAAAGCTGTGCTAGCCTGTGTAATATGCTCAGTGGAATTCATGCCAGATTGGTGAACGAGTTCCTCATTATGCACAGGAAACTACAACTGAATAGCAATATTCTATGTGCAAACTGCCCTAAAAAGAAGAGAATTTCTCCAATATAGATACTGCATATAGCACCAAAACAGGACAACCTGCAGCCAAAGTCCATTTCAGCAGTCTGGTCACATGGAATGGAAAGACATTCTGTGCCAATCTATGCATATGCCCAACAAAGTTTATGTAGGAGTGTCCTTCGTGTGTCCTCACATTATGCATTTCAGGATTAGAAAAGAAATGCAGTACCCCTATCACCTAATTGAATTGCCTCCCACAAATTGTAAACCAAAAACCAATACATAGTAAGTATGGAACACTGTGAACATGCCAACCTACAACAGAAGTCCATTTCACAGATTTCTTTATATGTTGTGGAAAAACATTCTGTGCCACCTAGGCCTACACCCAGAGCAAATGCTAATAACTTATATCTAGATAGACAGATGTATATATAGTATACATAACACCATGAACAGGATTATCTGCACTGCAACAAAACTCCATTTCAGCATCCTGTTTGCCTGGTGTGAAAGAACAATCTGTACCAGCTTACACACAGCCCATTGTAGCTCACAAATGTGTGGCCTAAATGTGATCTCACACATAACATACACAATTAAACAAATAGTTAAACACCAACATCATATGTAAGACAATTATCCCCAAAGAAGGAAACAAAAGTCAGTACAAGTAGTGCACACACCATCAGAACAATCAGCCTACAGTAAACACATTTCAGAGGCCAGTCTGCACATAAATCCAGAGCAACTCATGTAGAAGTTCCCCAAACTTTTTCCCATGCAGTTAAGTAGACAGACAAGTAAACTATCATATGTACAAGCCCCACACCCAAAATAAAAATTGGAACCAGCCATTACAAATAATATTTGCAGCACTATGAACATGACAACTCGAAGGAATATTTTATTGCAGAGATATATTTACAAGGCATGGAAACATGTTCTATACCATCCTGTATATATGCCCAGCACAACAACAGTACAATTTGCCAGAACTTGTTGCCACAGGACACATATGAAATATAAGAAACAGTTCACTACTTTTGCTACAGTCTCTGTGTTTAGCACTGAACAATCCAACTTCTAGCAAAATCCATTCTAATGGTATAGTAAGATACTCTCTGCCAGCTTCCTCTGGCATAGGTCCAGTCAGAATCATCATTAAAAAAAGGACAGAGGAAAGTGTGGGGCTTGTAAATATATACATACATGCATACATATGTATGAATCTCCCTCCCCTTTGGGGCCAAAAAATGCTGTTTGTTACTAAACTTAAAACAAACAAAAGCACCACAAGGAAACCAACAAATTAAAAAAAAGTCATACGTCATTTGATAATTAATTTATATTCTGAAATGAATATACTAAGTTGATATGTTTAAATATAAAATATAAATAAAAATAGCATGAATATTTTATTTAAGGCCTTTTATAATCTTCCCTTAAATGTCAAGTGGTCAAACATCATTTTTACACAGGAGAGGTAGCTAACTCTCTCCTTTGTCCTTTGCCAACTTGCTGTGTTCTGTGCCTGTATGCCTTACAACAGAGACATCAATGTGTTAGTTAAAGATAACATGAGGCATATAGACTGTTTGGTTCTTGATATTCAAGAAATGGACAGAAGTATTAAGAAGGATTTATTTGAGTATTATTTTATTGACTATAATGCTGTTTTTTTCTAGGGTAGATAAAGTGGTATAAAAATTAAGAAAGAGAAGATTTTAAGAGATATTAAGGACTATGATTCAAAGAATGTATACTCTTTTACTCTTTACCAAAAAGAGTTAATAGCAGTAGTAATTATTAGCAACCACCAACTTTAGATGTAGTGAATAATGGGGATGTTATGGAGGACATAGATCATTCTCCCCTTAATTTTGAAGACCCTTTAGAGTTCCTTCATTGTGCGGTCTTCCAGTCTTGAAAGTCACAAACAGACTGTATATCTTCTGACTAAATGAGTGCTGGGATCTCATTCCCAGGCCTCTCCATGGTAGACAAGAGGCAAGAGAAGGAAGAGCAATTATTACAGGAACAAAGGGGGATCCTTCAGGAAGGGTTAAAGGAGAAACTAAGGCTGTGAAAGATGAATTTATTGAGCATACTGAAGTAACAGATGACATTTTTTTCCAGTAATGTTTTTAACATCTTCAATTATAGTAGATTGGATATTACAATTACTCACTTTAAAATTTTTCAGTAGGGTTTTACTTTTTTGCCCACCGTGAATTTTGATTTGGATTACTGCTTGACAGAAATAAAACTTTTTACTAAGAAAATAAATGTAGCTATTAATTTTGGCAACAAAACAATGGTAGAAAAGTATTTTGCTATCAAATAGAAAATTACTTTTAATCCTCCACCACACACCCCCTAGTGCAATTATTTAAACAGCAGTGTATTAAGGATATTTATTCTTAAAACAAAACTAGAAGACATTAATAACTTAACCACAGAGGAGAAACTGATTTGGTTTAAGCTTATTACAGATAAGTCACTTTGTATTATGAAACCAGATAACACAGGTGGGATAGTTTTAATGGATGCATTTGATTATATCAGTAGGATGTTTGATATTTTATTTAATTCTGATAGTTTATTTCTGTTCCTAAAAATGAGATTGATTTGGTCTATAGGAATACTGATATGTATCTTAAAGATTTGTTATTACAAAATTGTATTACATTAATTGAATTTCAATTTTTGGTATGTGACAGACCTTTTACTTTGACAATTTTCAGAATACCTAAGATACATAAAGATATTAAAGACCCTCCTCTAAGATCAATTGTAGAAGCCCAACAGTCTAAAACATATCCCTTGGCAACTTTTATTGATAGAAAACTTAAATTGTATATGAGCAAATTTCCACATTTAATAAAAGATTATTGGAATTGTTTAAATAATAAAAGAAGATTTTTATAGAGAATCAATATTTTTTAACTGTAGATATAGTGAACTTATTTACCTACATCCCTCATGATGAATGGAAGGAATATTTTGTATATATATTTTCTACTTTAGAATTTTTAAATAATAAAGAAGTGCAGTTAATCACTGACCTCATGGAGATTGCCCTGAATAATAACTATATGTTTAGGGGAATTGTCTAAGCAAAAGAAAGGAGTAGCTATAGGTGCTAGATGTGACCCAGTTTATACTAATTTTGTGATGCTGTCTTGAGAGCTTAAGTATCTTTTTAAATCTAAATTTGTACAGTTTTGTAATTTACATGTCAGACTTCTTGATGATATATGCAATTTCTGTGCGGGATGTTTGGATATGCTTTACACACTTTTTATATATATCAATAACACTACTGACTTCCTAAGATTTATCCACCAGTTTTCTAAAGATGCATTGAACTTTTTGAATGTGACTATCACCAAGAAAATGGGTGGTGGCATTTCTTCAAATATATATAGGAAACCTACATGCCCTAATTTATACTTGCACTATAATGGCTGTCATCCTTTCATGCAAAAAAAAAGTTTTTGTTCAGTTTGACAACTGTAGAGCCACTGGGCCCTACAGTGCAAAAGGAACAGAGTGGGATGGCAGAAAAAAATCACACATATTCTATCTTATGACAGAGTCAGTTCAAGTGAGATTCCTTAGGAAAACTCTGGAATGCTTTTAAATAACAATTCTAGTTTGTACACCTTTCACAGGTAATGAATATCATCTCATTTCCCATAAATAATTATGTGACACAAGCTTTGTTTCCTGTCCTAACCAGAACTTTTATTGTGCATGGAAAATGACTTTAACACAATAAGAACATGCACTGTAATCAAACAACGTAACAATATGAGCAATCAAAAGCAAGAAATGTACTTCTCCCCTTACAACAGTCTATTCTGTATTAGAGGCAGTTCAAAAGAGTTGTCTCCAAGGGAAGAAAAACACATATATGTGAGCAGTAATGCTTTCCACCATCATTTCCTGAAGGAAGTTTAACATATTCTATGCTTCTTGAGGCCTTGAAAATATACAGAAGATTAATCATTTTGGTGGGAACTCTATAAAAAGACACATTTATGAGCAGCAATGCCCTCCTCCCTCAAATTTTCTTAAGATAGTTTAACTGATGTTATGCCTGTTGCCATTATTTATTTTTTCTACATTTTTATTATGCATTTCTATTTGTACTTTAAAATTAGTTTGTGTACTCTATCTTAAAATGTATTGCTTACATCAAACAATGTCAAGTACACACTTTCTGCAGTTTGTTTGCATTTGTGTGGGTGTGTGTACAATTTGGCATCTAGCTTTGTTTTCTATTGTTATGGGGATTGATGGTCATTTTTTTTCATTTTATTCACTTTCTGTCCCTTCCTATATTTACAAATTTCTTGTTTGTGGGGTTTATGCTTTCCTTATCATCAGGGAGGTTATTTTTTAGATGTTGGATGTTTTTTTCGCTATTTCTGATTACTGATAAGGTAATATACTTAAATGTGAGCTGTAGTGTTTTTATTACTCTAAAGGATGTTTAATTTGAGGCATAGTCTTGAATTGTTTTTTATTTCTTTTTGATTATTATTTTATGCAAATGTTGTAATGTGTTTAAGTTGGGAGGTTTTTTTGGTTTTTGATGTTAAATGTTATTGATTTACTTTTTTTGTCTTTTGGAATATTACTGTGTTTGTTAGCTTTTCTAGCCCAATTACTTTTAAAGATGGTAGTAGTTTGTTAGAGTTTGAAACCAGAGTGAAAAGATATCTGTGACTGAATGTGAGGTAATGGCCTGAGTGAATTTTCTCCTGAACAGTATAACATTCCTAATGCACTAGCAACTAGCAATCTGATTAGGTACCCTGCCCACTTTTTAAAGAGAACACATCTGAAACAAAAGAAAGCTGAAAACTGTAAAGCAGGCTGTTTAACTAAATATTTGTTGCATGCTTTGCCTTACAAATGATAAGTTACAAAAAATTAAACTTTTAACAGTAGACAAATTGGATATTAAAAGCACCAGCCATCCACCATTTTCTGAACCACAGTAACCAATTTGTCTCTATATTTTCACATTGCTGGATAAAGTAACTGTTTCAGCACAGAGACAGAAGTATGTCTTATTATTGAATTCTGCCTTCATTTGTAACTCTCTATCCCCAGGATTTAATAAAATCCATGTAAGCATAGTGTAGAGCCTACATGGACGGTACCATGGCTGTGTAGGCAGTTCCCCCTCAGTAGCGTGCCATGCATATTAATGATGGCACATTGCTGAGGGAGAGCCATGTAATATGGTTATTGAATCAGTGTAGGGAGTGTGTTACTGTGTCCGCAGATGAGTAACACACCCCTTGCACTATCAAAGTGCATTATATCAATGCAGTGAAAGTTTTTTTTTTTGTAAAGCTTACGCGGCATGGCATGCAGCAACTGACACGTACCAGACATCTAGAAATAGAAACTAGATACATTTAATTATTAATGCAAAATGTCAAGTTTAAGCATAGCTTAGCGGGTTTGTGCGGAGTGGTACTCAGCAGTGTTTAAATGAGGCTGAGAGGTATATCTAAAAGTATAGCAGTATTCTACACATCCATGTAGTGAAATGGTTAGAGTGACAGCCTTATGTGCAGTAGGTGCAGGGTTTGAATACACAGACAGGTATTAAGCATTTATTTTCCAAATACAAATTATGCCACTTAATTTTAAATCCTAATGTGCTGCACTTAGCTAATCTCTGCTAAGCCCTGCTAAGCCATGCCAAGCATTGCTTAAACAAGATCCATTTTAGCACTGCTGGGCTCTGCTTGGCACCATGCAGCCTCGCTAAGTTGGTTTGCACACTGCTAAGCAATGTCAAACACTGCTAAGCATTGCCAGTTTAAGCACTGCTGAGCTGAGCTCAGCTGGTGTGTGCAGTGCTAACCAGAACACTGCATTTTTAAAAATTGCCTAATAGCATTAAAGGGTGGGAAAACAGGCTATATTAAGCTCAACAGGTGGGAATACAGCATAAACAGTTGGAGTCTGAACTGTACAGGAACTATAGCAGGTGTTGGAGAGGGTGCATCCTTCTGGGCACAGCAGTGGGGCATTCTGGAGTCTAGGGTCATGGTTGGACTCCTAGTAAAAGACCATGATGACTGGCTGCTGCAGGGGCAGTTCCAGGGCTCACAGTGCAAGGCAGAGTCCTGGGACCAGCTGGCATGTGATCTCACCAGTGCTACAGGTATTCTCCACACAGGGGAGCAGATACATCACCACTAAGATGACCTGAAGCATCAGAAGGGGGTTCTTCTGGACACCTGGGTCCAGGAAGCTCAGGCTGGAAATGCCCCGCAAGTTTGTAAGTACTGTTAGCATTGTTTTTACCAATACATAATCTGAATGTTGGATAGACAGGTATGCATAAAGGTGTGCTACTCTCCCTACAGATGCAGAGGAGAGAGCTCGCAACATGGAGGTGTATAGGGGCCACCTGGCTAGGCTGCACCATGAGTGTGGTGAGTAAGGATATAAATTGCAATCTATAGTCACGTAAGCAGGAAAAAGTAAAGCATTAATTGCCAGTAGGTATGTACAGTTTTGATTGTATTGAAATGAATGTGGTCGTACAACTGGACTGCAATAAGTGACCACTGTCAAATGTACTGCAATAAGTAGGGAAGAGTAAAGTATTAACCTTGATAACATAAATGAAATAAAGTTTCATTTGCAATAACTGTAGAATTATAGCTGTATTGCAACACCTGCAGTAGAACTAGTGCTGTGCAATAAAAACATGAAACTATCGCAGTAACTGCATGAAGGTACCAGTAATAAAGCTGTTTTGTGCAATCTGTGTGTAAGTAGGGCTGTTCTGCATGAAATCGAATATGACAACTGTTCTTGAAGAACAACACAAAACAAGACCAGTCCCTGTCTTAAGGTATATCTCATATAGAGTGTTGTGCAATAACTGTAGAGTCACAGCTGTGTTACAACAAATGAAGTATAATACCTGTTCTGCAATAACACATGAAGCTATAGCAAAAACACCCACGGTATATTGTGTATGTCAGGACTGTCTTGTGCTAACCATTGCATTTCAGCTATATGCAGTCAGGCTGTGAAGTATGGTGCTGCAGGCAAGTATAACAGTGTAATACCTGTAGACTACATATATACTGTCTGCAAATGTATGCAGGTGAGATAGCCAACCCAGTAATCTGATATGGTGTGTACACTTCACAGATATCTCCACCCACACCCAATAATCTGATATGGTGTGTACACCTCACAGATATTTCCACCCACAAACAATATCATATGCACACCTGCATTCACTGTAGTAATGTATAGTTAACCTAGAGTCTCTGCCATGCATAAATTGCATGCATGTGTGTCCAACTGTCAATGCAGTTACTATAAAAATGTATAATCATTACCAGGTCTTGTTTTGTTGCCAGATTAGCTCTAGGCAAATGTCAGTCAATCATTAATCAGTAGTGACTCAGTTTGTTAAATGCTCTGTATGAAGTATATTTTTGCACACACACAGCATGGTTCGAATCAGTAGCATATAGTAATAAATAGTACTGAATCAGTTATGTTATGATAACAGATTTTCTCTCCGCAGGAACTACAGGTAAATGGATAAGGTAGTCCATATTATGGGGATATAATTGTGTGCACAGATGTCACAGACTGTTAACTCATTACCAGGCATGTGATAATACTGCAGTAACTGAAGGAAATATTTACAACTGTTAATAAAATGAAATAAAGAAGTAAAATGTGTAATGTTGGTGTGGCTGTATCCCTGGAGTAACTGTCAAATGTTGCTGCAGTCGATTAGGACATCTGCTCTACATGCCTGTGCAATCACTGCTATTGGTATCTACCCCATACTTGCAAGCAAGGCATGATAGCTGCTTACTCTCTGTACAGTACACATACATGTCTCTCAAGTGTCACACTGCCACAGAATGTAATTACCATTGTGTAATCTCACTGTCACCGATGTATCACTGACATGTTTCCTGTGCCTTTGTCCAGCAGAGCCATTGAAGTAATCCACGGGGTAAACTTTCTATTTCCCATCCACTCATCAAGGTTTCTCTTGAAGAGTGTTAGTGAGGAGCTCTGCCTAATGTAGATTGGAATCTTGTTCCAGAGCATGGGAAGTCTCTGGGACAGGAATCTATCCCTCCAGCATGTCCTGTTTATTGTTGTGGTGAGGTTTAGATGCCTAGAACGTGTGGCTCGAGGGGATATGGTTTTCTTTAGGTGGAGCATGTCCATCAGTTCTGGGTTGGACATGGCCTTGTATGTCAGGCATAGATCACCTCTGAGTTCTCACCCCTCTCTCTGGGGTATGAGGCTCCAAATTCCAAATTCTGTAATACCTGCACAGCTGTTAATGTACAAGAAATGGAGAGCCATGGTCCTATCCTACAGCCTTTTTGAACAACCCTACCAGCCTTTCAGTATGTTTTTCCCCCTGTTTACCCCCATTTCACCACTTTCTTATCACCCCCTTTTTCTTTTCTTTTTTATTTTAGCGTGGGTTTGCGTGGACCTAAACAGCACATCACAATGAGGTGCACTACACAAACCTCACAGACCTGCTTAAAACTGCTTAAAATGCCTTAACCATCTTATGTGTTTCTCACAGTGTTAGGCACATCTGCAAAATAATCACTCCTGCCACGACTCATACCCGGGCCCCTGTCAACTGCAGCAAAGCGCATTAGCCCACTAGGCCACTCAGCTCTAAACTAAAACAGGTGTTTCCAGCAGCATATATTGATTGCCACTGACACACTGCAAGTACATATAATGGGAAAAATGTCAGTGAACTAGGGAATGTCATGCAGGCACTACAGCAGTACACAGTCAAATAAATAATAATGGATGTATGTGAGGCCTGGGATAGCAGGTATAGCTGTCAGCTGTACAGACTGTTGCAGAATGTCCACAGTTTTGCCCCCTAGTTTTGGCCCGGATTTCACAAAAACATATGTTTCTGGTAAAGTACTGGCAAATCATCAAAGATTGTGGTTAGAAAATCATGACAGACATTTGAGTGTCAAGCATCACAGCCTTCAGAAAACACATGGTAATGCAAATCCTGTTATTCTATCAACATTCTACATTTGTAAGAGCGATATGTCAAGACTGTCCCTAGTTTTGGGCCTGTGTCCCAGTTGTATGCATGGCTTGCTTTGTCCACATTTCTTTCTCTAACAGGTTGAGAGGTCTGCTAGCAGGTAACCATCCCCTTTCATCAGCAACATCTTTACACACCTGCTAAGGCACCAATGGCAAAGTACCCCATATGTCTACAACTGGGACCCTGCTGCACAACAAGTGCTTTTGAAAGCCATGCACATACTGATGGATCCAGAAAATGTTTGTCACAGACTGTATGCATGCATATATATCTTGCAAATACACCTGCTGCAGCACTGATTCAGTAGCTCAGTCTGTTAAATGCTTTTCATGCAGTACATTGTGCCACCCACAGTCCTGGGTTAAAATCCAGTGTGTTGCACTTCAATTACATTCTTGTGAATACAGCAAATAATGACTGAGTCATGCAATTTTAACCCACACAGGTTGCTGCTACTGAATTATCTGCTACCCATGTTTGCAGGTCAAAGGCCTGTAGGTAGATACACATACCACATATTTGTATAGCCTAACTATATGTTGCCTACTACTCTGTGACTGGCACTGTTACATAACAGATGTGCCTTAAGCACATGCCTTGAGTGAACTGTAAAGGGTACCCTCACCCTGGCACCACTGTAACGACAGAGCTGGCATTGCTGCCTCAGTTACACATCCAGTTTCATGTCCTCCAAACTGTTTACACTGCCCCCTATGTGTCCTAGGCTGCAGCAGTGGCTGCAGCCTGCAACATATGCAGCTGTATGTTAAGCTACCTGCTACAGATCTACCATACCTCACAACCCCCTAGAACAAGATATCCAGACAAAACCCATATGTAAAGGGGGTGGAAAGCTCCAGTGACAGAGACACATTTCATAGTTTGCCCCTACAAACATAGTGAGCTGATAGAATAGCTACCACTGCATCGGTATGGATTCTGATGGGTATGACATCTGACACTTACATGTCTCTTCCCCTTTACTGACCTCAACCCACAATGTTTAACACTGAACTGCCAGATAATCACAATGTCATGGGACAATGGCCAAACATAGCATGCAAAACTGTGGACATACCTCATAAATTTCAACAGTGGACAGTATTTGTACCTACCCACTGCAAAGCTGCAGACTCCACACCTCACTAATGTCCATCTCAAACAATGAGAAAGGGGCCAAGACCTACATGAAGGTCTTAAATATTACACTGTGGTGCCATGTCATTGGCTAATGAAAGTGCAACCCAGCTGTTCTGGATGCCATTAGCAGGTCAGAGCCATAGATTGAACAGGCATTTACCTGTTAATGAGCATTACCTACAAAAGACAATCAACTGCCTATGGGAAACAGGTCTGTATGTTGCTTCACCAAGACAGACTATGATTTAGCAAGCTTTTTTTCTTGAGGATTTGTTCACAAAAGGGTTACATCACTCTACCAGGTGTGTAATACATGAACCGATATACTGGGATGCAGATGGGAGGATGTGGGTATGGGGAATAAGGATTACAACAGTAGGCCTGGAGTACATCTATGGGAATATCATGTTGGTGATACTCTGCTATCCAACAGCTACCGGCATGCCTCTCCACTTTGCCTGCTGTGAATCAAATCACAGCTGTCCCCTCTCACTCCGTCCTATAACGGTCAGCTCCTGTAGGAAAGCTAATGGATTATGAGTTACACATATTGACATTACGTAAGGCTGGACATAGCTGTAATATCGTATAATGTACTGTTAGTCAGCTCCTCTCAGTCTGTGACTGTCACATAGGAATACTTCAGACATTGTAACGGTGTCCTTGACTGTCCCTGATGTACTCTAGCTAGGTCAATGCTTTGTCAAAATTCATATCTCATTGCTTTAGAGCTATGGCTAACATATCAGGCAAACCCTTACAGCAGGAATCCAGGTAATAGCCATTATGAGTGTGGGGACACAGGCCCAACCTCAGCAACAGAATGTACATATTGGCCATACAAAGTAAGGCTATGAATAGACTAACAGATATTACTGTAGCATAGCTGTTTTCTGAGGGGCCTGGCTTGTGAAAGCCACATTCTCTATATCCTGACAACAACCATCAATTATTTTCCAAACATTCATCAGGCATCCACGTGTCTGTGCCATAAGGTCCACATGTATCAGGCACATGTACACATTCCACAAACATCTGTGTACTGGAGCGGTATGAAGCCTACAGGGAAGATATGCTACAGGAGGTTTGCATTGCTGTCTGTCACTGTGGCACACTGATGTTGTTGGACTGTCCCTATGTACTTGTAATAACACACCTATTTGTCTGACTGTGGCTGTATGACATAGCAGTGGGACTTTTCCCACTGAAAATAAGGTTATCCTGGATAGCCTCAGACTGTATCATGACATTCTGCTGTCCAGGAGTCACCATCATCATGAACAACATGCAGCACTGTGGGCTGACCTCATCACAACAGTCAACCAGACAGGGCTCCAGGACAGGACCTACGAGCAGGTCTGACACTGGGAATCAGATATGGTAAATGCTGTACGGCAAAGGGCTGACGCTGTGGCCAGGGAGTGTGCTGCCACCAGTGGAGGGCCTGCAGCAGAACAACCGGTATTGGCCACAGAGGAATTCCTGGCAAACCTGGGATCAACCACCAACTCCCAACCATCCATCACCCCATACATCCTGGAGGTGGGAGCACCAGCATCCATATCAGAGGAGCATCCAGGTAAGCTTCCTGTGTTCATCACTGTAATACTGTATCAGTCATTGTGTCAGCCTCTGCATACCAGTACACAGGTGTCAGGTTTATCTGCATGGGGGGGAGGGTTGGTTTTAACACACAGTTATGCACACATACTCAGAATGTCAGCAATGTTGGCAGTATCACATTAGCTACTGTACATGTTGATATATGCATATATTACCCTGTAACAATGCCACATTTGTTATTACTGACAATACCTCCCCTTCACATTTCCGTAGGTCCGTCAGGTGTGGCTGGAGTGCAAGGCACTGTACCTGATAAGTGTGATACTGTTGTTTTACAGATCATATATACCCTAAGAATGTTAAGGGCTGCCATTTTGCCCTAGGCACAGCTGTTATGTTACAATAGTTGTACATTCATTTTCGGAGGGGTTAACTGAACTGCATTGAATAGGTAATCACAGTTGCATATTTGCAGGAGTAGTAACACATTTGTGCTTATTTATGAGAAGGACTATGCAGCCTGCTCTACAGGAGGCAATCACTCACAGATGCCTGTTCACACACAATATGGAGATGGTACATATCTGAGGTAGTAATACTATAACTGGCATAGTATGCTCAAGAAGGGCGCACTGTGTTTTAGGTGTAGGTCTATCAGATACACTAACATATTGCTTATCTCACAGGTGTATAGTACTGGCAACATTAACTGGACATAGCTGCAGTGCATGTTATAAAGGGACTGACTTGTCTGTGTATGTTGTAGTCTGCTTGTGTGTTGTGCATGTGATCTGAAATAAGATGTGGAATGTGGAATGCAGTTCTGGCTCCTCATCTGTATGTGTGTGTGTGTGGATTACCATACATAATAGTGCAGGTAGTAATGTATTTATTTTGTCTTCCTCATCAGAGATGAACTTGGGAGTTGGAGTCTATTCCCCTCACAACCTGATGTCAGTGTCTCATTGGACTCTGATGATGATGGTGCCTATAGTGAGGCACAGGTGGGGTTGTTGGGAGATGAATCTATCCCATGGGTTGACATCCAACTTCCACCCAGAATCTGTTGCATGGGTTGACATGCCACTTCCACCCCCATTGTCCCTGCACACAGCCAGTATGCCCACACATACCCAGTCACCTGAGGCCACAGATGTAGGACAGTCAGAGTGTGATGACATTGAACAGGACAGTGTGGCAACTATGACATCAGTGAGTGTAGACAGTGGCCATAGCCAGAGATCTGACAAGGTCCCACACAGGCAGCCTGACAGGGGTGCTCATAGGAGGATTGTTGTCCATCCACCTCCTGTCACAGGTGTCACATCATGGGTCACCCACCGCATGTTTCGGTCTGTCATGGAGGCAGAGGCACATTCCGAAAGCAACACTAGATGGATGCTCAGAATTATGGATGCAGCACAGTCTGACATCTGTGACAGCCTCCATAGCATTGCTGATGCCATGGATCATTTCACTGATGTAGTGGACAGATGGTAGGCTGAGACAGTGTCAGTGTTTCACCTCACTTTGTGCTGGAACATCTGGTTGGAGTAGGGCATCAGACACACAGACATAGGTCAGCAACACCATCTGCTGAGATTCCACATTGCCATGCACACTCACGCTCCCAAAGTGGCAGTACCTCCAGCACCACAGAAGGGAGGGTGCTGTCAACAACATGATGTGGCAGGCCATTGGCATGTGGTCCTGGGTGGTCCTGTGAGGGACATGGGCCCAGAAGACAGCAGTCACCGTAAGCTACTAGCACCCCATCTGACCCTGGCCATGGTGGTGCCAGTGCCACTCCAGGCAGAGCCAGTCCCCATCTTCATCTGCATTTAAAATGCCAGGTTTTTGTGATAAAAAAAATGAGACCACAATAAATCATTTCAAAACTTTTCCCACCTTTAGTGTGACCTATAACCTGTACAATTCAATTGAAAAATACAAACACAAGAAAGTAAAGAGTGCAACATGGGCTGTGTCATAAGTTGCATAAAGACCCAATAGGTATTTCACGTAGAATAATAAAATCCAAAATGATGAATAAATAAAATCCACGTTTATTTGGAAACAATGAAGAACTGCAGAGAATAGTAAGCGCTTTCGCGTTGTTATACAACGCTTCATCAGACATAAAAAACAATCTGCAAAGTGAATCATTAAATACACCTGTGTATCATGATGTCACAATCTCTTAAAAGGGCAATACTATAAAAGCACAAATAGATATGAAACATCACATTATTAAAACCATTGCATAAGAGTATTAATGCTTAAAAGGTCTGGAAGCTAAAAAAGGCTTAATGGTAAACCTATCATTGAGCCCAAATCTATGGGCCTGAAGCTTCAGAATCCATTTGCTTTCTCTTTCCTCTACCCTGTTTTTTATATTGCCTAACCTGCCATCAATATTGACTAATTCAAGAACCAAAAACTTGAATATGTGTGTGTGTTGCCTAGTTCAACAGTATGTTTTGTGAGAGCATTCATCATGTTTCTCTTGGTGGTGGCATAAACATGCTCTCTTATGCGTTCACGCAGGGATCTAGTAGTCATCCCTATGTAAAATTTCTCACAAACTTGGCAGTCAGCTAGATAAACTAAATTAGTGGATCTACAAGAGGCATGGTGTTTGAATGTGTATGTTCTGTGTGTTACAGGATGTGTGTACGTGGAAGAATTGGCAATATGTCTGCATTGGTTGCAAGTGTGGCAGGCAAAAGTGCCTGACCTGTGAGTATTTTGTGTATGTGCATGGGTGTAAGTCCTGTCATAACAAAGTAATCTGTTCAAAGAAAGCATGTTCTTGTAAGCTACCCTGGGTTTAGTGTCTATCAATGATCTAATGCCTTCGTCTATCATCAATAAGTTCCAATGTTTGTCAAAAATGTGAAGAACATGGTTGTTTCTATTAGTATAAGGAATGACAATTCTATTAATATTGGGTGTTTGTTTCAACCTCAGATGATCCAACTGAATATTGGGTCTGGTAATTATAGGGGCTCCCTCATTGATTCTACTAGAATCACCTTCGGAAATAGCCTCAAGTACTGATTTCTTATTTTAACCTCTGGATAAAAAATTTTTGGCTAAACAAGCTTTATGTTGATGGTAAGCTGTGTGTGTTGATGTCAGCTTAGAAACCCTTATAGTTTGATTCTTAACTATATTCCTGTAAATATGTTGGGGATGCATGCTCCCTCGATGTAAAAGATTGTTCTTCCAACAACTCTTTCTAAAGAGTTCAGTGTCAAAGCCATGGCTACCCTTGATGATCTTCACATCCAAAAAATCTATATCAACTGTGGAATGATTACAATCAAAACCAAGAAAATCTGTGGACACATTTAAATATTCAACAAAATCTAAAAGTTGTTTAACTGTTCCTCCCCATATGAGGAACACATCATCCACAAATCTATTGTAGAATTTCAGATGGTTGGAGAAAACCAAATCATCATTAAACACAAAATTGTGTTCCCATTGTGCCAACACCAAATTGGCATAGGCGTTGGCACATGGGGTACCCATCACTACGCCCTTGGTTTGTAAAAAGTATTCATTCTGATAACATAATACGTTGTTTTCTAAAACAATCTCAAGAAGGGACATGCATCTATTGACAATATGAGATGTCAACTTACTACGTATGAGCATCGCTCTAACATGTTCCAAACCTTTGTCATTAGGAATAGACGTGAACAAGGATTTCACATCCAAAGTGACTAGTATATAGTCATCAAAGGAAGAGGATGTACAGTTAAAAACTGCCAGGTTACTAAGAAAATCAGTAGTGTCCTTTAAAATGTGTTTAACTTCAGAAACAATAGGTTTTAACATTTTATCAAGATAAATCGATAAAGGTTCTGTGAGCCAGCCTCGACTGGACACAATAGGACGCAAAGGTGGATCAAAAGTATTCTTGTGTATTTTTGGGAGCCCCCTAAACGATGGTACCAAGGGCTTGTCAACCAAAAAATAAGAGTACAGATCATTATCAATGACATCAGATAGCAACAAATCATAAAGCATGGCATGTACATCTTTTATAAGAGTATTCATCTTGTGACTAGGTAGAGGTAGATAAGTGTCACTATCCGAAAGCATAAAATGCATTTTATCCACATATCGGAAACTGTCCATTACTACAACAGCTCCCCCTTTGTCCGCTTGTCTAATGACAATAGTATGATTATCTCTCAAGCTGTTGAGAGCCTGTTTCTCTTTCGGTGTTAAATTGTAAAACTGTGGTTTCGCACTCACATCATTGTATAACTCAAATAAATCCTTCTCAACTGCCTGTTCAAACGCTTCTAATAAGGGATGCTGCTGGGGTATGAACAATGATGGTTTTCTAAAGGGTCTAAAGATATTGGTAGAATATTCATCTTGTTTACCATATAACAACTTCAGAGCAAGATTTCTTGTAAACAACTTAACATCCACAATGATGTCCGTCACGTCATTACAACTCGAGGGAATGAAACCAAGTCCCTTGTTAAGGACAGAGGTCTCAAAAGCATTCAAACAGTAATTAGAAATGTTAATAACCAAATGTTCAGTGATAACATTATCTGTAAAATCATTGGAACCAATTAAGTTTTTGTTCGCCATACCTTCTTTGTTGATAGCGTGTTGTCTTCTGTATTTTTCCTTTTGTTTGCCCTTACTTGTGGCGACCAAGTCCTCCTCTCGTGAGGTTTGTAGGGCAAGGGAAAAGAAGGCAAACCTTCACCTAAACCAAATAATTCGTTCTCAGGTTGAATAACGAACGAATCAATGGAAAGTTGTTTATTGCGTGTGTCATGCCTCCTAGTTGTAACCGGACTGTCTTTATCAAGATCCGGAACGACATCCGAGATGAAATCATTGTGTATTTGTGCCTCTACCACAAAGGTATTTGAGCGTGGACCCATTGGATGGTCTTGTGTCACGGACGCTGTGGTTGTGACTGGATTCACAGTAGTAACGTCCTCCAATGGCGTCAGCAATGTGGGAGTGACCATATGACGCGGTTGCTGAATACTTGTAGAGAACCTAGGTGGATTATCCGATGGTCTATTCGGCTTTTCAAGTCTCAGCTGTGTGTTATCTTTGGGCCAAGAGAAAACTTGGGATTTACTGAAATCAAGAAAATCCCTCTGTAGTTTACGTTTTTTATCACGTAAACATTTAATGTCTAAAGATGAGGCCATATGTTTGAGATCATTGAACAGTGTATTTAAATGTTCGGTATTCAGCAAATCAGTTAACTCATTGTATATCACTTCAATCTCTTTTTTTAACTCACTAATAAGTAGATCATAATGTTCAATCAGGATACGTATATATAAGAAACTAGTTTCTATATTACACTTTTGCCATTTTGCTAGTAATTCCGGTTGGGAGTCGCCGAATGTCGGCATTTTCAAAATTCTCAAACCTCTCGGAACTAACCTGAATTTGAGGCAGGCTTCCATATGTAATTTCTGCCATTGTGTGTTCCGTAACTTATGGAGCTTGTTCTTGAGATTCCTAGTGGCCATTGTAATTTCCATGTTATTCCTGAAGTTTTGCGCCGCATCTCCGACGGCATTGAGATCTGATACAGTCAGTTTGAGTAATGGGTTGACTTCAAAGTCAACAAGTCCATCCAAATTAAACAATCCAGTAATTCCAGAGCTTAATGCTGGTTCGCTAGGCACAGCAGCCATGTCCTGTGTGTGTGTGTGTGGATTACCATACATAATAGTGCAGGTAGTAATGTATTTATTTTGTCTTCCTCATCAGAGATGAACTTGGGAGTTGGAGTCTATACCCCTCACAACCTGATGTCAGTGTCTCATTGGACTCTGATGATGATGGTGCCTATAGTGAGGCACAGGTGGGGTTGTTGGGAGATGAATCTATCCCATGGGTTGACATCCAACTTCCACCCAGAATCTGTTGCATGGGTTGACATGCCACTTCCACCCCCATTGTCCCTGCACACAGCCAGTATGCCCACACATACCCAGTCACCTGAGGCCACAGATGTAGGACAGTCAGAGTGTGATGACATTGAACAGGACAGTGTGGCAACTATGACATCAGTGAGTGTAGACAGTGGCCATAGCCAGAGATCTGACAAGGTCCCACACAGGCAGCCTGACAGGGGTGCTCATAGGAGGATTGTTGTCCATCCACCTCCTGTCACAGGTGTCACATCATGGGTCACCCACCGCATGTTTCGGTCTGTCATGGAGGCAGAGGCACATTCCAAAAGCAACACTAGATGGATGCTCAGAATTATGGATGCAGCACAGTCTGACATCTGTGACAGCCTCCATAGCATTGCTGATGCCATGGATCATTTCACTGATGTAGTGGACAGACGGTAGGCTGAGACAGTGTCAGTGTTTCACCTCACTTTGTGCTGGAACATCTGGTTGGAGTAGGGCATCAGACACACAGACATAGGTCAGCAACACCATCTGCTGAGATTCCACATTGCCATGCACACTCACGCTCCCAAAGTGGCAGTACCTCCAGCACCACAGAAGGGAGGGTGCTGTCAACAACATGATGTGGCAGGCCATTGGCATGTGGTCCTGGGTGGTCCTGTGAGGGACATGGGCCCAGAAGACAGCAGTCACCGTAAGCTACTAGCACCCCATCTGACCCTGGCCATGGTGGTGCCAGTGCCACTCCAGGCAGAGCCAGTCCCCATCTTCATCTGCATTTAAAATGCCAGGTTTTTGTGATAAAAAAATGAGACCACAATAAATCATTTCAAAACTTTTCCCACCTTTAGTGTGACCTATAACCTGTACAATTCAATTGAAAAATAAACAAATCTGTTAGGGGAAAATGTAAAAAATAAAAAACTTGTAATAAGCTGGTTGCATAAGTGTGCACACCGTTAAACTAATACTTTGCTGTGTGTGCACACCCTT